>NC_061119.1:95885722-96172358 GCF_002878395.1 Capsicum annuum
TCTTATTGAATTTCCCACATGAAAAATAGCAAAAATATTATCAATACCACGGGTACAAAAGTGGATTCATCTTTCAAGAAAGATTCTAATATTCTTGGTAAACTTTTTGAGCTAGGAAAAGTGCGGGGTATTACAATATCTCCCCCTTGAAAACATTCTTCCTCGAAGTAGATTGAGTGAGAGAGAAAGAACTGTATTACCCTCTATTATGAAATGGATTCTTTATTAGAAGAGAATAGAGGGCTCGTTTCCTGAGAGTATTTTAGAGTAATTTAGTATAAGTTGCTGAATTATGGCAAAGTCTCATGCTTTAAGGCATATATAGAGTGGGAAATCGACCTTTTTAACCCCTGGACACGTATTAAATTTTTGAGAAAATTTCTCCATTTTAATCCTTGGCGCGACGTGCGACTATCTCGCATAGTCACTGGAAAGTAACTAATGGGAAGTTGCACGCTGGAGCGATGCGGAGCTATCGCGTAGGCACCTTGTCTGCTACCAGGAAATTTTGCGCGACATACCACTATGGTGGAGCAACACTGGAAAATTACAATTGCCATTTGAGCTATCTCCGCGACACGCTAAAGGCTCGGGTGACACACTATCTTACTAAAAAGTTTCAAACTCTTCACCCGGGAGTCTAATTTGGGCAAATTTGTTATTGACGGAAAGCTTATTGAATTTCGCACAAGAAAAAAAAGTGAAAATCTTTAAAATACTACATGTAAAAAAGTGGATTAGTTCTTCAATGAAAGATTCTAACATTCCTAGTAAACTTTTCGTGCTAGGAAAAGTACGAGGTTTTACAGTATCTCCCCCTTGAGAACATTTTTCCTCGAATGAGACTGAGTGAGAGGGAAAGAACTGGATTACCCTCTATTATGAACTGGATTATTTATTGGAAGAGAATAGAGGGCTCATTTCCTTAGTGTTTTTTTTACAGTTATTGAGTATAAGTTGCTGAATTATGGTCAAGTGTCGTGCTTTAAGGCATATATAGAGTGGGAAATTGACCGTTTTAACCCAGGACACGTATTTAATTTCTGAGAAATTTCCCGATTTTTATTCTTGGCATGCATAGTCACTAGAAAGTGTCTAATGGAAAGTTGCACGGTGGAGCGATGCGGAGCTATCGCGTAGCCGCCTTGTCTACGACTAGTAAATTTGGCGCGACATGCCACTATGGCGGAGCAACACTGGAAATTGGCAATTGCCATTCGAGCTATCTCCGCGATGCGCTGAAAGTTCGGGTGACATAGTTTCTCACTAAAAAGTCTCTAACTCCTCACCCAGGAGTCGCATTTGGGCAAATTTGGTATCGACGGAAAGCTTGTTGAATTTTGTACATTAAAAAAAGTGCAAATCTGTAAAATACCACATGTAAAAAAGTGGATTAAATTTTCAAATAAGGATTCTAATATTCCTCATAAACTTTTCGAGCTAGGAAAATTATGGGGTACTACAATATCTCCCCCTTGAGAACATTCTTCCTCAAATGAGACTGAGTGAGAGGGAAAGAACCGGAATACCCTATATCATGAACTAGATTCTTTATTGGAAGAGAACAGAGGGCTCATTTCCTGAGAATTTTTTTAGAGTAATTGAGTATACGTTGCTGAATTATAGCTAAGTCTTGTGCTTTAAGGCATATATATATTGGGAAATTGACCCTTTAAACCCAAGACTAATTTCTGAGAAAATTTCTTGATTTTTATCCTTGGTGTGACGCGCCACTATATCGTATAGTCATTGGAAAGTGACTAATGGGAAGATGCATGGTGGAGTGACGCGGAGCTATCACGTAGCAACCTTGTCTGTGACAAGGAAATTTTATACGACACGCCAGTATGGCGGAGCAACACTGGAAATTAGCAATTTCCATTTGAGCTATCTCCGCGATGTGCTGAAGGCTCCGGTGACACTTTGTCTCACTAAAAAGTCTCTAACTCTTCACCTGGGAGTTGGATTTGGGCGAATTTGGTGGGAAATCTACACTTTTAACCTCAGGACACGTATTTAATTTCTGAGAAAATTTTCCAATTTTTATCCTTGGCACAATGCGCCAATATTGCACCAAGTCACTGGAAAGTGATAAATGGAAAGTTGCATAGTGGCGCGACGCAGAGCTATCTCGTTGCCACCTTCTGTACAACATAGAAGTTTGGCGCGACGTGCCACTATTGCGGAGCAATACTGGAAATTGACAATTGCAATTTCAGCTATCTCTGGGACACACTGAAGGCTCGGGTGACACTCTGTCTCACTAAAAAAGCTCTAACAGTTCACTCGGGTGTCAGATTTCGGCGAATTTTGTATTGATGGAAAGCTTATTGAATTTCCCATATGAAAAAAGCAAAAATCTTGCCAATACCACATGTACAAAAGTGGATTCATCTTTCAAAGAAAGATTCTAACATTCTTGGTAAACTTTTCGAGCTAGGAAAAGTACGGCGTACTAAAATATCTCCCCCTTGAGAACATTCTTCCTCGAATGAGACCGAGTAAGGGGAAAAGAATTGGATTACCCTTTATTATGAACTAGATTATTTATTTAAAGAGAGCAGAGGGCTCGTTTCTGGAGAGTTTTCTTAGAGTAGTTGAGTATAAGTTGCAGAATTAGGGCCAAGTCTCGTGCCAAAAGGCTTATATAGGGGGGAAATCGACCCTTTTAACTTTAGGACACGTATTTCATTTCTGAGAAAATTTTACAGTTTTCATCCTTGGCACAACGCGCCACCATCGCGCCAAGTCACTGGAAAATAAAAATGGGAAGTTGCATGGTGGCGCGATGCGGAGCTATCGCATTGCCACCTTGTCTGGGACCTAGTAATTTAGCGTGATGCGCCACTATAGTAGTGCAACAATGGAAACTGACAATTGCCATTTGAGCCATCTCCACGAAGAACTGAAGTCTCGGGTGGGACACTGTCATACTAAAAAGACTCTAACATTTCACTCGGGTGTCAGATTTGGGCGAATTTTGTATCGATGGAAAGCTTATTGAATTTCCCACATGAAAAAAAGCAAAAATCTTGGCAATACCATGTGTATAAAAGTGGATTCATCTTTCAAAGAAATATTCTAATATTCTTGGTAAACTTTTTGATCTAGGAAAAGTACGGGGTACTACAATATATCCACCTTGAGAACATTCTTCCTCGAATGAGACTGAGTTAGGGGGAAAGAACTGGATTACCCTCTATTATGAACTGGATTATTTATTCAAGGAGAACAGAGGGATCGTTTCTTGAGTGTTTTTTAGATTAATTGAATATAAGTTGCTGAATTATGGCCAAGTCTCGTGCCAAAAGGCTTATATAGGATGGGAAATCGACCCTTTTATCCTCAGGACACGTATTTAATTTCTGAGAAAATTTCCTAATTTTCATCATTGGTGCAACACGCCACTATCGCCCAAAGTGTCTGGAACGTGACAAATGGAAAGTTGCACGGGGCGCGACGTGGAGCTATCACATTGCCACCTTCTCTGCGACCTAGAAGTTTGGCGCGACGTTCCACTTTCGTAGAGCAACACTAGAAATTGACAATTACCATTTGAGCTATCTCTGCGATGCGCTGAAGGATCGGGTGACACACTGTCTCACTAAAAAGGCTCTAACACTTCACCCGGGTGTTGGATTTGGGCGAATTTATTATTGATGGAAAGCTTATTGAATTTCCCACATGAAAAAAAAGCAAAAATCATGACAATACCACATGTACAAAAGTAGATTCATCTTTCAAAGAAAGATTTTAACATTCTTGGTAAACTTTTAGAGCTAGGAAAAGAACGGGGTAGTACAATATCTCCCCCTTGAGAACATTCTTCTTCGAATGAGGCTGAGTGAGGGGGAAAGAACTGGATTACCCTCTATTATGAACTGGATATTTATTCGAAGATAATAGAGGGCTCGTTTCTTGAGAGTTTTTTAGAGTAGTTGAATATAAGTTGCTGAATTATGGAAAATTCTCGTGCCTAAAGGATTATATAGGATGGAAAATCGACCCTTTTAACCTCAGAACACGTATTTAATTTTTGAGAAAATTTCCCAATTTTCATCATTGGTGCAGCGCGCCACTATCGCGCCAAAGCACTGGAACGTGATAAATGGATTGTTGCACGGTGGCACAATGCGGAGCAATAGCGTTGCTACCTTCTCTGAGACCTAGAGGCTTGGGGCGACGTGCCACTATTGTGAAGCAACACTGGAAATTGACAATTGCCATTTGAACTATCTCCGTGATGCACTAAAGGATCGGGTGACACACTGTCTCACTAAAAAGGCTCTAACACTTCACCCGGGTGTCGGATTTGGGCAAATTTTGTATCGATGGAAATTTTATTGAATATCCCATATGAAAAAAAGCAAAAATCTTGACAATACTATATGTACTAAAGTGGATTCATCTTTCAAAGAAAGATTCTAACATTCTTGGTAAACTTTTCGTGCTAGGAAAAGTACGGGGCACTACAATATCTCCCCCTTGAGAACATTCTTTGAATAAGACTGAGTGAGGGGGAAAGAACTGGATTTCCTTTTATTATAAACTAGATTCTTTATTTGAGGAGAATAGAGGGCTCGTTTCTTAAGAGTTTTTTTAGAGTAATTGAATATAAGTTACTGAATTATGGCCAAGTCTCGTGCCAAAAGGCTTAAATAGGGCGGGAAATTGACCTTTTTAACCTCAGGACACGTATTTAATTTCTGAGAAAATTTTTCAATTTTCATCCTTGGCACAACGCGCCACTATTGCGCCAAGTCACTGGAAAGTGACAAATGGAAAGTTCCACGGTGGCACGATGCGGAGCTATCGCGTTGCCACCTTGTGTACAACATAGAAGTCTGGCGCGACGCGCCACTATCGCGGAGCAACACTGGAAATTGACAATTGCCATTTGAGCTATCTCTGCGATGTACTGAAGGCTCGGGTGACACATTGTCTCACTAAAAAGGCTCTAACAGTTCACCCGGGTGTCAGATTTTGGCGAATTTTGTATCGACGAAAAGCTTATTGAATTTCCCACATGAAAAAAGGAAAAATCTTAGCAATACCATGTGTACAAAAGTGGATTCATCTTTCAAAGAAATATTCTAACATTCTTGGTTACTTTTCGAGCGAGGAAAAGTATGGGGTACTTCAATATCTCCCCCTTAGGAACATTCTTCCTCGAATGAGACTAAGTAAGGGGAAAAGAATTGGATTACCCTTTATTATGAACTGGATTATTTATTTAAGGAGAACAGAGGGCTTGTTTCTTCAGTGTTTTCTTAGAGTAGTTGAGTATAAGTTGTAGAATTAGGGCCAAGTCTCATGCCAAAAGTCTTATATGGGGTGGGGTGGGGTGGGGGGGGGGAATCAACCTTTTTAACTTCAGGACACGTATTTAATTTCTGAGAAAATTTTACAATTTTCATCCTTGGTACAACGCGTCACTATCGCGCCAAGTCACTGGACAATTCAAATGGGAAGTTGTGCGATGGCGCGATACGGAGCTATCGCGTTGCCACCTTGACTGCGACCTAGTAAATTGGCGTAATGCGCCACTATCACAGAGCAAAAATGGAAATTGACAATTGCCATTTGAGCTATCTCCGCGAAGCACTGAGGGCTCGGGTGACACACTGTCACACTAAAAAGACTCTATCATTTCTCCAGGGTGTCGGATTTGGGAAAATTTTGTATCGATGGAAAGCTTATTGAATTTCCCACATGAAAAAAATAAAAAATCTTGGCAATTCCATGTGTACAAAAGTGGATTCATTTTTCAAAGAAATATTCTAACATTTTTGGTAAACTTTTTGAGCTAGGAAAAGTACAGGGTACTACAATATATCCACCTTGAGAACATTCTTCCTCGAATGAGACTGAGTTAGGGGGAAAGAACTGGATTACCCTCTATTATGAACTAGATTCTTTATTTGAGGAGAATAGAGGGCTCATTTCTTGAGAGTTTTTTAGACTAATTGAATATAAGTTGCTGAATTATGGCCAAGAATCGTGCCAAAAGGCTTATATAGGATGGGAAATCGACCCTTCTAACCTCAGGAAACGTATTTAATTTCTAAGAAAATTTACCAATTTTCATCATTGGCGCAACGCGGCACTATCGCGCCAAGTGTCTTGAAAGTGAAAAATGGAAAGCTGAACGGGGCGCGATGCGGAGCTATCGCGTTTCCACCTTCTCTGCGACCTAGAAGTTTGGCACGACGTGCCACTTTGGCAGAGCAACACTGGAAATTGACAATTGCCATTTGAACTATCTCCGTGATGCGCTGAAGGCTCGGGTGATACACTGTCTCACTAAAAAGGCTCTAACACTTCACCCAGGTGTTGGATTTGGGCGAATTTGGTGTCGATGGAAAGTTTATTGAAGTTCCCACAGGAAAAAAAGCAAAAATCTAGACAATACTATATGTACAAAAGTGGATTCATCTTTCAAAGAAAGATTCTAACATTTTTGGTAAACTTTTTAAGCTAGGAAAAGTACGAGGCACTACAATATATCCCCCTTGAGAACATTCTTCCTCGAATGAGACTAAGTGAGGGGAAAAGAATTGGATTAACCTCTATTATGAACTGGATTATTTATTCGAGGAGAATAGAGGGCTCGTTTCTTAAGAGATTTAGAGTAATTGAATATAACTTGCTGAATTATGGCCAAGTCTCGTGCCCAAAGACTTATATAGGGCGGGAAATCGCCCCTTTTAACCTCAGGACACGTATTTAATTTCTATTTTTTTTTTCAATTTCATCCTTGGCACAACGAGCCACTATCACGCCAAGTCACTGAAAGTGACAAATGGGAAGTTGCACGGTGGCACGATGCGGAGATATTGCGTTGCCACCTTGTCTGCGACCTAGTAGTTTGGCGCGATGCACCACTATCGCAGAGCAACACTGGAAATTGACAATTGCAATTTGAGCTATCTCCACGACGCGCTGAAGGCTCAGGGGACATACCATCTCACTAAAAATACTCTAACACTTCACCTGGGTGTCGGATTTGGACGAATTTTGTATCGATGGAAAGCTTATTGAATTTCCCAAATGAAAAAATCTAAAATATTTGCAATAACACATGTACAAAAGTGGATTCATCTTTCAAAGAATGATTTTAACATTCTTGGTAAACTTTCTGAGCTAGGAAAAGTATGGGGTACTACAATATCTCCCCCTTGAGAACATTCTTCCTCGAACGAGACTGAGTAAGGGGAAAAACACTAGATTACCCTCTATTATGAATTGGATTCTTTATTCAAGGAGAACAGAGGGCTCGTTTATTGATAGTTTTTTACAGTAATTTAATATAAGTTGCTGAATTATGGCCAAGTCTCGTGCCAAAAGGCTTATATAGGACGAGAAATCAACCCTTTTAACGTCAGGACACGTATTTTATTTCTAAAAAAATTTCTTAATTTTCATCATTGGCGCAATGCGCCACTATACGCCAAGTCACCGAAAAGTGACAAATGGAAAGTTCCACGATGGCCCGATGCGAAGCTATTGCGTTGCCACCTTCTCTGCTATCTAGAAGTTTGGCGCGACGTGCGACTATTGCAGAGCAACACTGGATATTGAAAATTACCATTTGAGCTATTTTCGCGACGCGCTGAAGGCTCGGGTGACACACTGTCTCACTAAAAACACTCTAACACTTTACCCGGGTGTCGGATTTGGCAAATTTGTTATCAATGAAATTTTTATTGAATTCCCACATGAAAAAAAGGAAAAATCTTAACAATACTATGTGTACAAAAGTGGATTCATCTTTAAAAGAAAGATTCTAACATTCTTCGTAAACTTTTCGAGCTAGGAAATGTACGGGGCACTACAATATCTCCCCCTTGAGAACATTCTTCCTCAAATGAGACTGAGTGTGGGGGAAAGAACAGGATTACCCTCTATTATGAACTGGATTCTTTATTCGAGGGGAACGGAGGGCTCGTTTCTTGAGTATTTTTTAGAGTAATTTAATATAAAATGCTGAATTATGGCCAAGTCTCGTGCCAAAAAGCTTATATAGGATAGGAAATCAACCCTTTTAACCTCAAGACACGTATTTGATTTCCGAGAAAATTTTCCAATTTTCATGCTTGGCACAACACGCCACTATCGCGCCAAGTTACAGAAAAGTGATAAATAAAAAGTTTCACAGTGGCGCGATGCGGAGCTATTGCGTTGGCAGTGCGACCTAGAAGTTTGGCGCGACGCGCCACTATTGCGGAGCAATACTGGAAATTGACAATAGCTATTTGAGCTATCTCCGCGACTCACTGAAAGCTCGGGTGACACACTGTCTCACTAAAAAGGCTCTAACACTTCACCCGGGGGTTGGATTTGGGAGAATTTTGTATCGTTGGGAAGCTTATTGAATTTCCCAAATGAAAAAGCAAAAATCTTGGCAATACCACGTGTACAAAAGTGGATTCATCTTTCAAAGAAAGATACTAACATTCTTGGTAAACTTTTCGAGCTAGGAAAAGTACGGGGTACTGCAATATCTCCCCCTTGAGAACATTCTTACTCGAATGAGACTGAGTAAGGGGAAAAAACTGGATTATCCTTTATTATGAACTGGATTCTTTATGGAAAGAGAACAGAGGGCTCATTTTTTGAGAGTTTTTTTAGAGTAGTTGAATATAAGTTGCTGAATTACGACCAAGTCTCGTGCCTAAAGGCTTATATAGGGTGAGAAATCTACCCTTTTAACCTCATGACACGTATTTAATTTCTGAGAAAATTTTCCAATTTTCATCCTTGGCACAACGCGCCACTCTCGCAGAAAGTCACTGGAAAGTGACAAATGGTAAGGTTGCACGGTGGCGCGACGCAGAGCTATCACGTTGCCACCTTGTCTGCGACCTAGTAGTTTGGCGCGATGCACCACTAATACAGAGCAACACTGGAAATTGACAATTGCCATTTGACCTATTTTCGCGACACGCTGAAGGCTAGGGTGACACAGTGTCTCACAAAAAATGCTCTATCACTTCGCCCGGGTGTCGGATTTGGGCGAATTTTGTATCGATTGAAAGCTTATTGAATTTCCCACATGAATAAAAGCAAAAATCTTGGCAATACCACGTGTACAAAAGTGGATTCATTTTTCAAAGAAAGATTCTAAAATTCATGGTAAACTTTTCGAGCTAGGAAAAGTATGGGGTACTACAATATCTCCCCCTTGAGAACATTCTTCCTCGAATGAGACTAAATAAGGGGGAAAGAACTGGATTACCCTCTATTATAAACTAGATTCTTCATTCAAGGAGATCAGAGGGCTGGTTTCTTGAGAGGTTTTTAGAGTAATTGAATATAAGTTGCTGAATTATGGACAACATTTCCTAATTTTAAACCTTGACGCAACGCACCACTATCGCGCCAAGTCAATGCAAAGTGACCAATGGGAAGTTGTACTGTGGTGTGACACGGAGCTATTGCGTTGCATCCTTGTTTACGACCTAGAAGTTTTGTGCGACACGCTACTTTTGTGGAGCAACACTGGAAATTGACAATTTCCATTTGAGCTATCTCCGCGATGCGCTGAAGGTTCGGATGACACACTATCTCACTAAAAAGGTTATAACACTTCACCCGGGTGTTGGATTTGGGGAAATTTGGTATCGATGGAAGGCTTATTGAATTTCCCACATGAAAAATTGCAAAAATCATGACTATAACACGTGTACAAAAGTGGATTATCTTTCAAAGAAAGATTCTAACATTCTTGAAAAGCTTTCGAGCTAGGAAAAGTACGGGGTACAATAATATCTCCCCCTTGAGAACATTCTTCCTCAAATGAGACTGAGTGAGGGGGAAAGAATAGGATTATCCTCTATTATGAACTGGATTCTTTATCCGACGACAATAGAGGGCTCTTTTCTTGAGAGTTATTTAGAGTAATTGAATATAAGTTGCTTAATTATGGACAAGTCTTGTGCCAAAAGGCTTATATAGGATGGGAAATCGACCCTTTTAAACTCATGCCACGTATTTAATTTCTGAGAAAATTTCCCAATTTTCATCATTGGCGTAACGCGTCACTATCGTACTATGTCACTGGAAAGTGACAAATCGAAAGTTGCACGGTGGCGCGATGCGGAGCTATCGCATTGCCACCTTCTCTGTGACCTAGAAGTTTGGCACGATGCACCACTATCACGGAGCAATACTGGAAATTGATAATTGCCATTTGAGCTATTTTCGCGACGCGTTGAAGGCTCTGGTGAAACACTGTCTCACTAAAAATGCTCTAACACTTCACCTGGGTATTGGATTTGGGCAAATTTTGTATCGATGGAAAGTTTATTGAATTTCCCACATGAAAAAAAGAAAAAATCTTGACAATACTATGTGTACAAAAGTTGATTCATCTTTCAAAGAAAGATTCTAACATTCTTGGTAAAAATTTTAAGCTAGGAAAAGTACGGGGCACTACACTATCTCTCCCTTGAGAACATTCTTCCTCGAATAAGACTGAGTCAGGGGGAAAGAACTGGATTACCCTCTATTATGAATTGGATTCTGTATTCAAGGAGAACAGAGGGCTCATTTCTTGAGAGTTTTTTAGTGTAATTGAATATAAGTTGCTAAATTATGGACAATTCTCATGCCAAAAGGCTTATATAGGGCGGCAAATCGACCCTTTTAACCTCAGGACACGTATTTAATTTATGAGAAAATTTCCCAATTTTCATCCTTGGCATAACGCGCCACTATCGTGCCAAGTCAGTGGAAAGTGACAAATGGAAAGTTGCGCGGAGGCGCGGCGCGGAGCTATCGCATTGCCACCTTCTCTGCAACCTAGAAGTTTGGCATGATATGCCACTATTGCAGAGCAACACTGGAAATTGAAAATTGCCATTTGAGCTATCTCCACGAAGCACTGAAGGCTCGGGTGACACACTGTCTCACTAAAAAGGCTCTAACACCTCACCCGGATGTCGGATTTGGGTAAATTTTGTATCGATGGAAAGCTTATTCAATTTCCCACTTGAAAAAAGCAAAAATCTTGTAAATACCATATGTACAATAGTTGATTCATCTTTCAAAAAAAAATTCTAACATTCTTGGTAAACTTTTTGAGGCAGGAAAATTACGGGGTACTACAATATCTACCCTTTGAGAACATTCATCCTCGAATGAGACTGAATAATGGGGAAAGAACTGGATTACCCTTTATTATGAACTGGATTCTTTATTCAAGAAAAACAGAGGGCTCGTTTCTTGAGAGTTTTTTTAGAGTAATTGAATATAAGTAGCTAAATTAAGGACAAGTCTTATGCCAAAAGTCTTATATAGGGCGGGAAATCGACCCTTTTAACCTCAGGACACGTATTTAATTGCTGAGAAAGTTTCCTAATTTTCATCCTTGGCGCAACATGCCACTATCGCGCCAAGTTAATGAAAAGTTACCAATGGGAAGTTGCATGGTGGTGCGACGCGGAGCTGTTGCGTTGCAACCTTGTCAGCAACCTAGAAGTTTGGCGCGATGCGCCACTATAATGGAGCAACACTGGAATTTGACAATTGCCATTTGAGCTATCTCCGCGACGCGCTGAAGGCTCGGGTGACACACTGACTCCCTAAAAAGTTCTAACACTTCACTCGGGTGTTGGGTTTGGGCAAATTTAGTATCGATGGAAAGCTTATTGAATTTCCCTCATGAAAAATAGCAAAAATTTTTACAAAACTACGTGTACAAAAGTGGATTCATCTTGCAAAGAAAGATTCTAACATTCTTGGTAAGATTTTCGAGCTAGGAAAAGTACGGGGTACTACAATATCTCCCCCTTGAGCATATTCTTCCTCGAATGAGACTGAGTGAGGGGAAAAGAGCTGGATTACCCTCTATTATGAACTAGATTCTTTATTCGAGGAAAACAGAGGGCTCATTTCTTGTGAGTTTATAGAGTAATTGAATATAAGTTGCTGAATTATGGCCAAGTCTCATGCCAAAAGGCTTATATAGGGCGGCAAATCGACCCTTTTAACCTCAGGACATGTATTTAATTTCTAATAAAATTTTCCAATTTTCATCCTTTGCGCAACGTGCCACTATTGCGCCAAGTCACTGGAAAGTGACAAATGGAAAATTGCATGGTGGCGCGACGCGGAGCTATCGCGTTGCCTCCTTTTCTACGACATAGAAGTTTGGCGCGGTGCGCCACTATCGCAGAGCAAAACTTGAAATTGACAATTGCCATTTTAGCTATCTCTGAGACGCACTGAAGGCCCAGGTTACACCTATCTCACTAAAAAGGCTCTAACACTTCACCCGGGTGTCGAATTTGGGCTGATTTGCCATCGATGGAAAGTTCATTGAATTTCCCACATGAAAAATAGCAAAAATCTTGACAATACTATGTGTACAAAAGTGGATTCATATTCCAAAGATAGATTCTAACATTTTTGGTAAACATTTTGAGCTAGGAAAAGTACGGGGTACTACAGTATCTCCCCCTTGAGAACATTCTTCCTCGAATGAGACTGACTGAGGGGGAAAGATCTGGATTACCCTCTATTATAAACTAGATTCTTTATTTGAGGAGAACAGAGGGCTCGTTTCTTGAGAGTTTTTTAGAGTAATTGAATATAAGCTGCTTAATTATGGCCAAGTCTCATGCCAAAAGGCTTATATAGGCGGGAAATCGACCATTTTAACCTCAGGACACGTATTTAATTTCTGAGGAAATTTTCCTATTTTCATTGCACCACTATCGCGCTAAGTCAGTGAAAAGTGACAAATGGAAAGTTGCACGGTAGCGAGACATGGAGCTATCGCGTTGCCACCTTGTGTACGACCTAGAACTTCAGTGCGACGTGCCACTATCGCGGAGCAACATTCGAAATTGACAATTGCCATTCGAGCTATCTATGCGACGCACTTAAGGCTCGGGTGACACACTGTCTCACTAAAATGGTTTTAACACTTTACCCGGGTGTCGGATTTGGGCGAATTTGGTATCGATGGAAAGCTTATTTTATTTTCCACAAGAAAAAAAAGCAAAAATAATTACAATACCACGTGTACAAAAGTGGATTCATCTTGAAAGATTCTAACATTCTTGGTAAACTTTTCAAACCAGCAAAAGTATGGGGTACTACAATATCTCCCCCTTGTGAACATTCTTCCTCGAATGAGACTGAGTAAGGGGGGAAAAACTGGATTACCCTCAAATATGAACTGGATTCTTTATTCAAGGAGAATAGAGGGCTCGTTTCTTGAGAGTTTTTTTAGAGTAATTGAATAGAAGTTGCTGAATTATGGCCAAGTCTAGTGCCAAAAGGCTTATATAGGGCAGGAAATCGACCCTTTTAACCTCAGGACATGTATTTAATTTCTGAGAAAATTTCCTAATTTTCATCCTTGGTACAACGCGCCATTTTTGCACCAAGTCAATGGAAAGTGACCAATGGGAAGTTGTATGGTGGCGCAACGTGGAGCTATCGTGTTGCAATCTTTTTTGCGACCTAAAAGTTTGGCGCGACGTGCCACTATCATGGAGAAACACTGGAAATTAACAATTGTCATTTAAGCTATCTCCGTGATGCGCTGAAGGCTCGGGTAACACACTATCTGACTAAAAAGCCTTTAATACTTCACCCGATGTTGGGTTTGAGTAAATTTGGTATCGATGGGAAGCTTATTGAATTTCCCACATGAAAAATAGCCAAAATATATACAATACCACGTGTAAAAAATTGGATTCATCATTTAAAGAAAGATTCTAACATTCTTGGTAAACTTTTCGAGCTAGGAAAAGTACGGGGTACTATAATATCTCCCCCTTGAGAAATTCTTCCTCGAATGAGACTGAGTGAGGGGGAAAGAACTGGGTTAACCTCTATTATGAACTGGATTCGTTATTTGAGGAGAATAGAGGTCTCATTTCTTGAGAGTTTTCTTATACTAATTGAATATAAGTTGCTGAATTATGGCCAAGTCTCATGCCGAAAAGCTTTTATAGGGCGGGAAATCGACCCTTTTAACCTAGGACACGTATTTAATTTTTGAGAATATTTTCCAGTTTTCATCCTTTTTGGACCAACTCAAAAAGGAAATAGTAAACAATGCACCCGGTGGATCGCTCATTAAATTTTCATATGGGGTTGCATTAGAGGTGTTAATCAAGTGGCAAATTTTTCTAGGGGTTTGGAAATAAAGGATGCTTATATGGCTGCAAGGGC
Organism: Capsicum annuum; assembly: GCF_002878395.1. Classification (NCBI taxonomy): domain Eukaryota; kingdom Viridiplantae; phylum Streptophyta; class Magnoliopsida; order Solanales; family Solanaceae; genus Capsicum; species Capsicum annuum. The sequence goes on from NC_061119.1 coordinate 95,899,913, forward strand.
TCCCTACCATCCTTTTTGAGTCAAGATGGAAAGTGTAAAGTGGTGGAACATGATGCAAACATGAAAAAGATAATGTCACACTTTGATATTCTTACTGAAGATATATTGGGAGCCTCAATTGGAAAAGTCAATATGATAGATGCAAGGGAGGCTATTGTATGTTAAAATGTGAAAGAAGATATACCTGAGGACAAGTTGAGTTTGTTATCCAAGTATTCAGAGGGTTTCCTCATTGACTTCCAAGTGAAAAGTGGGAATAAAGGTCGGAACAATGAAAACCAAAACATGCCACAATGTGAAAAAGAAGGGTGCGTCAATGAAGGTATTTTTTCTTGAATCTTGATTATTGATGAGGGAACCGACAAAATGGTGAGAGAAATGATGAGTTATTTTTATATGCTCCACCAAACGGTTGAGTCCCACTTAATTTCCATTCAAAAACTAGAGGAAAACTTGAATCAAATATCGGTGTGCCTCATAGAGAGAAAAAATAAAAATATTCCAAGCAGGATATTGATAAATGCTATAGTCATTCAGAATAGAAAAAGTCATGGAAATAGAAAGGAGATTGATGATGATCCTGGCAAAAAAGAAGATAAAGAGAACACAAAGGAATAGAGAAAGAGGCCTAATAATGATGAGTTAAGGACAAGTGGAGTTATGTTTGAAAACAAAAATATGAAAGAATGTTAGATAATCTCCATGCCACCAAGCACTTAACACGACCCGACCGGGTGCCTTATTATAATTAGCGTTCTAAGTCCAATCGGGAGATGAGACCACCCCCGTTTCCCAATCGACCCTCCAGCTACGTACCCTGAGTTGGATAAATTTTGAGCATGTAGCAAGATAGTGAAATAGCTCAGATGAAGATTCTAGGATAAAATCATAGCCGTGACTGACCTAACCGAGTCTAACCATCCCATACCAATAATCCAACGATACCAAACCATACCAAAGGCCATTACTAAAAGGGAAATCAAAACATAATATAATTAATCCCAAAATGAAATAGGATAGAACAACAAACGATATCGTCAAATGATGTTAGCCCTTTAGAATATTCCAATGACAAGGCCGACATTAATACCGATCTAGCCCATTCTAACCCATAGAGAAACCACATAGACTTTAACCAAATAAGTAATAAAATAAGGTTGGGACATTCCCCAAACTATAGCCAAAACACATATCAAAAATAAAAGTAAAAATGTTTAGAAATATCCATAGCATGAAATGGAGCCTTCTAAAAGGATGAAAGCTTACCACTTTAGTCTAAATGTTGTCCCCGAGTCAATAAATATGTAGGAGAAGTAGAAAAACTTAATCCTGCATAGCATAGTTATACAACCGACAGTAGATGGGATAGCAGGTGAATGCTAGATTGGGTTTAGCATGCCTTACCTGGGTTATGTGGCTTAGTTGTCCCAAACCACCAACGGGCTATATGGGTTCATCTCCTCCTGCTGAAGGGCCCTAGTATGTGTATCCACATGACTAGGGATGAAACCCTTAGGATGACAAGTAAATCCCCCAAAATATAGTGTGGCATCATGCGCACGGTCATCAAGACAAACCTTATATTGACAAATCTGACTTTCCAGTTTTGGTCCCTATAAGATCTCTACCTTCCATGGCATTACTACATATCCCACTATTATTGCCCACTTAAAACAAATTTTTAAATAACCAAACCATTATCCATTTATTAACTAAGGACATCAATATTGGTATGATCATACCAATCCTTACTTGCAAGTATCATCCATATACAACTATTTATAGGTTTAAGGGGACTTTCAAGTGCCCTTCCATATAACATATTAAACCACTTGGAGGATTCTTGGTACCTCTCAAGCATAACCATTAAGCCATTTATCTTTCCAAAGCATTTAAACCATGCATAATTCGTTTACCAAGTTTTAAAACAAGGAAGAGCTCCATTAAAAGTAGTTAATGCAATGAACATATCTTTATAATTTTGTCGAACACATATGAGAAAAACCAATTTCAATTACCATTAAACCATTCCCATTCAACCTAATTATCCAAAACCACCATTAATGCATATAAAACCATAATTAAAAGCATGGGAAACCATAACCAACAATTTATCATCAAAACCCTCAATTATTATTTGTAAACAAAAATCATACAATCAATGAAATCATGAAAACATTCATAAAAACCTTGCCTTTTCATAGAATTAACAATGAGGGAAGATAGCATTCCTTAAACCAAGATGATGATGGAAAGAAATTACCAAGACAAACCCCAAATTAATCCTTTAGTTGAAACCCTAACTTTGCTTTCCCAAAAGCTTTTGAGATAATTTTTAGAGTGTTAAGAAGAGTTTTTAAGTGTAATGAATGGAATAATAGGGTAAATAACCTTCCGAGTAGGTTAGAAGTAATGGGACCTTATTAGGATAAGTAGATAAATATCCAGAATACCCCTACTTAAGTTTCACTAAAATCCCATCACAGGGATACGACTGACCCACAAGAGTCGTACCCTTTCAATAAGAGTGGTACCCTCCACTCATACCCTAGCCTCAACCTTTTGATCAAATACTATCCAATATACGACTGATCCTACCAAGTCATATCCAAAACATACAATCTGTACCCTTCATCCATATCTTTGGAAGATTTAAATCCAATGAAATTTAGACACTGTCCCCTATACGAGTGTTGGGTACGACTCGTATCCTGGCTTATGGCTCATGGTGAGCTACTCGTTATCAGATTAAACCAAAGTAACCAAGACGCAGATTAAGTTAAGGAACCAAAGGATCTGTAACCACCAATATGACTCGTACCCCTAAGCCATACCCATTACATTAACCAAAATCCATCCGACCAATAAACGCTATTCAATATACGAATGGAGAATACCATCAGTACCCCAACATATGGCTCGTGTCCCTGAGTCGTATTAGGTCTAGTGATCAGTATTCCAGGAAATTTTCTATGTTAAAAAGATAAGGTGTTTCAGTCTCCCCCACTAGGAACATTAATCCCTGAATGACTAACAAGGTAGGGGTAACCATACATACGAGTCATTTGTATTATCAAATATATTCCTAATCTTTAACAAAGTCTAAAAACAAAGAGGCATAGATATTAATCTTTCCTTTAACAAAATCAAAAAATAAATATGTGTTGAAGACACATCCCTCCCGCACGAATCCCAACTGAAGAAAATAGATGTGGATATTTGGTCTTCATGTCCTCCTCCACTTCCGATATAGATTCTTCCACCATATGGTTTAGCCAAAGAACTTTAACTGAAGTCACATCTTTGGTCAATATTCGATGAACCTGCCTATCCAAAATCTCAACCAGGATTTCCTCATAAGAAAATTAATTTGAGATACCCAGTCCTTCCAAAGAAAAAATAAAAGAAGGATAACTAATGAACTTCCTCAACATGAAAACATGAAAGATTGGATGAACCAATCTCAAGCCAGAAGGTAACTCCAGATCATAAGTAACATTAACAATTCTCTACTAAACCTCATAAGGACCAACATAATGGGGAATGAGCTTACCCTTCTTACAAACTGCATTACTTCCTTCATGGGAGATACCTTGACAAAAACCTTATCCCCAACCTCAAACTCTAAGTCTCTACGCCTAACATCCGCATAGGTAATTTGGAAACTTTGGTTAGCCTTAAGTATCTCTTGAATCACCTTCACTTTTTCAATGGACTGATAAACAAAATTTGGACCAAACATATCTGCTTCACAAAGCTAATACCAACTAATAGGAAACCTATACCTTCTACCATAAAGTTCCTTAAAAGTGTCTGTACCAATACTAGGACTATAGTTATTGTTGTAAGAAAACTCTACCAAAGGTAGATGCTCAACCTAAACCATAATAAATCACACAAGCACGAAGCATATCCTCTAACATCTGAATAGTTCTCTCTACTTTCCCATCCTTCTGTAGATGAAAAGAAGAACTTAGAGTAACTTTAGTCCCCAACCTTATCTAAAGAGATCAGCGGAAGTGAGCTATAAACTACGTTCCACGATAAAAAATAATCAAAACAGGCACCCCATGGAGTTTTGCAATCTTCTTAAGATATAACCTCTCATAATCCTTCACCGAAAAGGTAGTCCGCACTGGTAAAAAGTGTGGACTTAGTCATCCAATTTATGATAAACCAAATCAATGCATACTGATCACCTCCTATTTCAATTCTGGAAAGTCAATTTCCTGATATAACTCTCCTAGCCTCATGTGCTCAACCTTAACCTATTAAAAAACCATGGACATGGTCACATAATGACCATATCCCCTTTCATGCCATTCTATAAATAGATCTCCTTGAGATTATGATACATCTTAGTTGATTCGAGATGAACAACATAGCGCGACTCATGAGCCTTAACCAAAATTCTTTGTCACAAACCGTCGATATCAGGAACACATATCCTCCCTTTGTACCATAACGGACCATCACCACTAATCTCAAACGCCAATACCTTTTTCTTACCAACATTACTCTTGATTTTCATTAAGATAGGATCTAGAACTTGCATCTCTTTATTATTAGCAACAAGAGACCATCAACAAACTTCTTATAGCACCACAAAACCATCCTTCGAGTACAAGAGGTTAACTCTAATATTACCTAAAGAATGAATATACTTAACCAATTCTCATTTTTCTTCCTCAACATGATCCAAACTACTCATGAATAACCTGCTACGAGCATCAGCAACCATATTAATCATACCTAGGTGATAGTGAAGACTCATATCGTAGTCCTTAAGAACCTCAAGCCATCTCCTCTGCCTGAGATTAAGCTCTTTCTAAGTGAACACATATTGTAGGCTCCTATAATCAAAAAAGATATCCACATTAACACCATACAAATAATGCTTCCATATTTTCAAAGAAAACACAACCACTAACAACTTCAAATCATAAGAAGGATAATTCCTCTTATACACTTTTAACTACATAGAAACATAGGCAATCACCTTTATATACTGCATGAACACACGACAAAACCCTACCCGAGATGCATCACAATAAACCACCAACCCATCATTGCCTTCAAGGAAAGTCAGAATTGGAGGCATTGTTAATTTGTCCTCAACTTCTCAAAACTCCTTTCTCAAGCATTTGACCAAGAAAACTTGACCTTTTTCTGAGATAACATAGTCAAAGAATGAGCTATCGATAAAAATCTTTTCATAAACCACCTATAATACCTATCTAAATCATGCAAGCTCTGAATATTTGATGGATTCATAGATTTATGCTACATTTTCACCAAAACAACCTTTTGCGGATCCACCATTATCCCCTCACTTGGAGAACTTGGCATACAACTGCTATTTTCTTAAGGTTTCCAACACCATATAGAGGTGATTAGCATGATCCACCTCACTCTTTGAATAAACCAAAATATTATCAATAAAGACATTAATAAAGAGATCCAAATACTAATGAAAAACCCTGTTCATCATATCCATAAATGTTGTTGGAGCATTAGTCAACCTAAATGACATCACCAAAAACTAAAAGTGACCATAATGAATATGAAAAACCATCTTAGGGATATCCACCTCTCTAATTTTTAGCTGATGGTACCTAGACAAAAGATCTATCATAGAAAAGAACTTGTCACCTTACAACTAGTCGAACCGATTATCTATCCTTTAAAGAGGATACTTGTTCGTGACTGTCACCTTCTTCAACTGTCTAAAATTAATGCATATTTCAAGGGAACCATCTTTCTTGCACATAAACAACACTGGTGCACCCCAAAAAGATACACAATGATAAATAAACCACTTATCCAAAAGATTTTTAAGTTGCTCCTTGAGTTTTCTCAGCTCAGTCATAGCCATTCTATGTAAAGGAATAAAAATTGGATGAGTGTCTAAATCTAAATCAATACGAAACTCAAATTCTCTATCCAGTGGATCACCAGGAAGATCATCTAAAAAGACCTCTGGAAACTTATTTACCACTGGAACTAACTGAAAAAAAAAGTCCTTTCAAGATGGAATCTTTAACTCAGACAAAGAGATAAAGACATTCTTTAGAGATCAACCTTCCAGCTCTAAGATAAGAAATAAATCTCCCCTATAGAGCTAAAGAAACACCCTCCTATTCTATAACCAGCTCACCAGGGAACAAAAATATAACCCTACGGGTCCAACAATCAAAGAATATGTAGCAAGAATGTAACTCATAATCTCTCGAATAACATCAAGAGCCACTATACCCAACTCATACAGATTCACCAAGGTCTTCTTGCCACCAACAGATACCATACACATCCTATAGACTCTCTTAGCAATAATTGAGTTACCTACTAAGGTAGAAATAGAAAAAGAATCCTAAATAACTTTCTAATCAAAACTAAAAGATATAGCCACAGAAGGAGTCACATAGGGGAGAGTGGATCCTGGATCAAGAAAATAAGATATCTCACGAGAGAAAAGCTATAACATACTAGTAATGACATTAGGTGATGCTTCAAATTCCTATTGAGATGATAAAGCATACAACCTATTTCGACCAACACTAGAAACAGGAGTAGTAACAGAAGTATACGTAATACCACCAGGTGTAGGAGTAGATGATAAAGCGATAAGAATTTTATTCTCCTCTTTCGCAACCATATTAACCAGACAATCCCTGATATGATGGCCTGCCTGACCACACTTAAAGTATTTCTCCCTTTTTTTTATCATAATAACCCCAATGAGTATGATTACTGAACCTACATGGAGGGTATGATGAACCTGACTGACCTCTCCTTGCTTGAATTGGGCACCCTGTTCCTGAAAACTATCACCACCATGATGATTCCTATTACCCTCCTTGTACGGAGCACTAACAGAAGAGTAGGAACCAGAACTCCCCCACTTTTTTCTCTTCGATTTACTACCATCCCTACCATCTTAAGACTGAGTACCTTCCTACTTAGAAAACCTGTTTCTCTTACACTATGCATCACTAATTGCCACCTAGTTTTTGTTTTCTTTCTCCACTTGCTTCATATGAATAGTTAACTTAGAGATGTCCTTATATTTTATCAATGAGGCCATTTTGTGCTCTAAAATTAGATCCCTATTAACCCTAGAGGTGAACTTCCTAATTCTCTCCTACATGTCAGCCACCAAATTAGGAGCATACCTTAATAGCTGATGAAACTTTAAGGCATATTTCATGGCACATATTCTCCCTTGCTTGAGGTTCATAAACACCTCCATCTTTGCTTTCATCAGCTCTTAGGGAAAGAAGTGATCCAAAAAAGCCTTAGAGAATGCATCTAATAAAGATAAATTATCCACATATTCTCTATCCCTATTGCACTATTCATACCATTGATAAGTAATAACTTTGACCTAATAAGCTATAAAGTTTAAACATTCCATATTGGTAGACTGCATCACCCAAAATATCTTTTCCATTTTATCAAAAAATCCCTGCGGATGGTCCTTTACCTTTACTCCCAAAAAATTAGGAGAACCCCTCTTCATAAATTAGCTAACCCTGGTGGCCTTAGCAGACAACCCACCTAATACATCCCGCTTAGCAAGAGCTATAACGAACTTATCAGTAGCATGAATAGACTGGCAGAATTCTACATTAGGCAACTAACCTTAAGGAGGACTAGTAGCAAGTGCTGGTACTCCATAACTATCAGGGATAGGACTGTTAGATCAAAGATGAACACCAGAAGTAGGATGTACCCCTACAGCATTAACCCTAAATGGGATAGAAAAAAATTCTTATATTTTAGATCTATAAGGCATGATCTGAAAGATGAACAAATAAGGATTAGAGAAGATTCTAAGACTAAGACTCCAAGCTTGAGAATAGAATAAAAAGAAGGTAAAACATTCCTAAATACCTTGTAGAATCGCCCTTATGAGTGTGGCGTACTACACACCCTAAAAAGAGACTTTACTTGGCATGGCTTTGTGGACTCCCAATTGACTATGATCCTATGCTATGATTCCAGCTTGACATGATCCAACCTGGGACCTTGTCATAATAAGCATCTCAAGTCCTAATGGGATCAAATACCAGCACTGTTACCTAACCCGACCTCTAGCCGCCTACCCTATATTGGTTGAATTTCAAGTATGTAGAAAGATAGTGCAATAGCTCACATGAAGACTCTGGGATAAGATCACAATCGTGACCGACCCAACTGAGTCCAACCATCTCATACCAACAAACCAACCATATCAAACCATACTAAAGGCCATAAACCAAGCCATAAGAAAAAGATATATCGAAACATAATATAATTAATAATAAAATAAAATAGAATGAAACAACCAACAATATCATCTAATAATGTCATCCCTTCAACTTATTCTATTGCCAAAACAAACACCAATATCGATCTTTCCCATTCTAATCCATAGAAGTACCACAAATTCTCTAACCAAAAAAGTAATAAAATTGAGGTTGGACATGTACCTAACCATGGCCAAAACCAATAACCAATATAAAATTCAAAGTGTCTAAAAATATCCATAACAAAAAATGGAGTCTTTTGAAAGGATGGAAACTCACCACTTTATTCCAAATCTTATCCCCAAGTAAATCAGTATTTAGGAGGAGTAGAATGGTTAGTTCCTACATAGCATGGATATATAGCAGTCAGTAGACAGGTTAGCGGGTGAACACTAGAATGATCTCAGGATAAAAATAGTATAATGCCATTTATAAAAGATGGTAAGACAATCCATATGAATATATCTATATATATATATATAATACCATCCCGAGAAAAAGGATCGGGATTAGCATTCCATTAAAAACTTTACCTGGGTTGTGTAGCTTTATCGTCCTAAACCACCCATGGGCTTTATAGATTTAGCTCCTCTTTTTGAAAGGTCCCCAGTGTGTGTAGCTGTATGAATAGCGAAAAAACCCTTCGTATGACTTTCACGTCTCCCAAAATATGGTGTTACATTATGCACACAGTCACCAATACCAACCTCATATTGACAATTATGAGTTTTCAATTTTAGTCACCTAAGGACCTCCACCTTCCATGGCTTTTCTACATATCCCACCATTATTTCCCACTTAATACCAATCGAAAAATAAGAAAACCATTATCTATTTATTAACCAAGGCCATCAATATATGTATCATCATAATTCTTACTTGCAAGTATGATCTACAGATTACCATTTATAGGTTTAACGGGACTTCTAGTTGCCCATCTATTTACGATATAAACCACTTGGGTGATTCCATGTACCCCTTAAGCATAACCATTTAAACATTTACCTTTCCAAACTATTTAAACCATGAATAATTTCTTTACAAAGTTTTCAAACAAGTAAGATTTCCATTAAAAGTAGTCAATGTAATGAACATATCATTGTAATCATTTTGTCAAACACATTGGGGGAATAAGAGGACCAAAACTAATTCCAATTACCATTAAACTATTCCCATGAAATCTAACTAACCAAAACCACCATTAATGCATATAAAAAGATTATTAAAACCATGGGAAACCATAAACAACCATTTAACATCAAAAATCACCAATTTTATATTTGAAAACCAAAATCAGACAATCAATGAAATCATGAAAACATACATAAAAACCATGAATTTAGATATAATTAACAATGAGGGAAGAGAACATACCTTAAACCAAAATGGTGATTGAAAGAAATCAGCAAGACAAACGTCAAATTAGCCCTCTAGTTGAAACCCTAGCTTTTCTTGCCTGAAAGCTTTTGAGTGAATTTTAGAGTGTTTAAAAATATTTCTAATAGTTAATGAATAGAATAATAGGTTAAGTAACCTTCCATGTAAGATTTCATGTGACCATATTAGGGTAAGTGGGGAAATGTCAAGAATACCCCCACTTAAGTTGCACCAAAATACCATCACAGGGATATGACTAAACCTTACAATTCATACACTTCCAATAAGAGTGGTACAATCTACTTGTACCCTATCCTCAACCCTTGGATCAAATACTATCCAACATATGACTTATCCAACCAAGTCATATCCATAACTACAATCCGTACCATTCATCCATATCTCTGGCATATTTAAATCAAAGAAAGATTTAGACACTGTCCCCCATACAAGTCCAGGGTACGACTCGTATCCTGGCTTACGAATTGTAGTGATCCACTTGTACTCAGATCCAACCTAAGTAACTAAGTCTAAGATTAAGTTAAGGAACCAAATAATTTGTAACCACCAATACGACTCGTACCCCTAAGTCGTACCCATTCAAATAACAAAAATCCATCCCACAAACCAACGCTGGTCAGCATATGACTTGACTATACCATATGTACCCCTACATACAGCTCGTACCCCTGAGTCATATTTTTTAAGGAGATAAAAAATCCAAGAAATTTTCCAAGTTCTATAAGCAAAAGGTGTTTAAGAACTATTACACCCCCTATCCCTCATAGATTTACCAAAAGAAAGAAAAGGGAATGTTTAACAAGTTTCTTGATAGCCTATCAATCTATATTTCCTTAATTAAAGTTTTGCAACATATGCTGGGATATTTTAAATTTATAAAGGACTTGGTATCTAAGAAGTGATATGTGAAGGATGAAATAATAGAAATAATACATCATTATAGTGCCATTATATTAAACACGATGGTGAAAAAAAAGACCTCGGTGCTTTTACAATTTTGTGTACCATTGGATGCAAAAGCCTTGTGTGACCTTAAGGCAAGTGTATATCAAATGTCGTATGCCATAATTCATAAGCTCAGATTAGGGAAGCTGCAACCTAACTTTGATATTGCTTATGGACGGCCATTCCATCTACAAGCCTATGGGAGTACTTCATGATGTGCTCATCAAAGTTGACCGTTTTATCTTCCCATCCAACTTTTTGATCTTGGATTATTCATTGGATATTAAAGTTCCTATCATTATCAGGTGGCCATTCATAACTATTGGGAAGACTTTGGTTGATATGGAATACGGTGAGATAAAGTTTCCCTTGAATAATAAGTAGGTTTCATCCAATATATGCAAGTCCATAAAGCAACCAATGGACTTAGAAGTCATATCAACAATTGATGATATTGACGGAGAGGTGAAAAATCATGGCGGTGTGAGCTTGGTGGATGATCCTTGTGTAGGGGTTTTGTGTGATTACAAAGGAAAGAAGTGGAAGCATTTGATGAGGTAAATGTATCTTCAATGTGACTTAGATCTTATACCAAGAACAGAGTAAAGTTGGACCTTAATCTTAAAAACCGCGAGAACCTACCCACAAAACAATTTATTTTTAAGCCACCTAAAATTAAATTGAAGCAATTACTGAACCATAAAATATATGTTATTGGGGGGTGAAGATAATTTTCCTATCATCATTTCAAGTGGCCTTGATCCCGATTAAGTGAAATCTTTGAAGTTGGAGGTGAAAAAATTCATTCAAACCATTTGATGGACAATTGCAAACATTATAGGAATAAATCCTAAATTTTTTTGCACAAAAAAAACTAGAAAATATCATGTGCCAAGTGTGGAACATCAAGGGAGGATAAATCAACCCATGCAAGAGTTGGTGAAGAAATAAATTATAAAATGGCTTAACACAAGAGTAATCAATCCAATCTCTAATAGAACTTGGGTTAGTTTGGTGCAATGTGTTTCAAAGAAAGGTGGCATTGCAGTAGTTTTGAATTAAGAGAATAACCATATGTCCATCTTACTAGTCACTAGGTGGTGGGTATGCATGGACTATGGAAAGTTGAACTCATGGACCAAAAAAGAAAACTTCTTGATGCACTTTAAGGACCAAATGTTAGATCGATTGGTCGGGTGGGGGTTGTAATACTTTCTATATGGTTACTCGGGATATAATAATATTTGTATCGCCCTGGAAAACAATGAGAAAATTTATTTCACTTTCCTCTATGGGACATTTGCATTCAAGTGTATGCTTTTTAGGTTGTGCAATGCACGGGTAACTTTTCAATGATGCATGCTATTATTTTTTATGGATATGGTTGAGCATTCAATGGAACTATTCATAGACAATTTATCTATTGTGGGGAACTCATTTGAATCACGTCTTGAGCAGCAAACCAAGGTAGTTGAGAGATGTGTAGAAACCAACCTTTTTCTAAATTGGGAGAAATATTACTTCATAGTACTGGAGGGTATTGTTTTGGGAAAAAAATATCGCAAAAAGGCATACAAGTTGATCAACCTAAGGTAGAGATGACTGGCAAGTTAACACCTTTATTTTCCTAAAGGGTGTTCGGGGATTGCTTGGGCATGTTGGATTCTATCGCTATTTTATTAATGGTTTCTCAAAGATTGATCACCCTTTGGTAAATATTCTTGAGAAGGAGGAAAAATTTGAATTTGATGGAAATTGAATGAATGCCTTCAATTTTCTAAAGGAACTCCTTGTGTCGGCTACCATCATAGTATCTCTGGATTGGTAATTGCCCTTTGAATTTATGTGTGATGCAAGTGGTATTCCTCTAGGTGCAGTATTGGTACAAAGAAAAGAGAAATTGTTCCTCCAAATCTACTATGCAAGAAAGACATTGAATAATGCTCAACGTAACAATATGATGATAGAATAAGATTTACTAGTGGTAGTGTATGCTCTTAAAAATATAGAGCATATTTGTTGGGTACGAAGGTAGTTGTGCACATAGATCTTGACGCTCTTAAGTACCTCATGGTGAAGAAGTAATAAAATACCCTCCTAATTAGATTAATCTTGATTTTAAAATAAATTGAGTTTGAGGTATAAGATTAAAAGGGTTGTTAAAACCAAGTGGCCAACCATCTTTTGCATCTTGAGGGTAATCGTGAAAAGCATAGGGAAATTGAGATCAAAGATTCTTTTTGATGAGATCATTACAACAATTATAGTGAAAAAGACATCGTGATATGACAACTATGCCAATTATGTGGCAAGTGGTGTACTTCCAGAAGGGCTTAACTATAATTAAACAAAGCGATTTTTGTTTGATATTTAAAATTTTTTTGGATGAACCTTTTCTATTACAAGAGTATGCAGATGGTGTGATTAGGCATTATGTTATGGAAGATTAAATGAAGGATATACTTGAAGCTTACCACTTTTATATTTACAGCATTCAACATAGAGGGATCTAAACCACTGCTTAAATTCTTCAATGATGGTATTATTGGGTAAAAGCATGTCACCAATATCAAATTCAAGGTGTGGTCTCCAAAAGACATGAAATGTCCCTTAGACCAAATCTTGAATTGGAACTCTTTAATGTGGAAAAAAAATATATATTGGTGTCGGTTGATTATGTTTCAAAACGGGTGGAAACCAGGGGACTTTCAAATAATGAGAGCAAAAGGATCACTTTTTATGAACAAAAAACATCTTTGTGGCGGTCAATTATGTTTCGATATGGGTGGAACCCATGGTACTTCCAAATATGAGTGCAAAATCATCACTTTCTTTTTGAAGAAAAACATCTTTATGGGGTTTCGAACACCGTTACCCATCATTAGTGACGGCGGCTCATATTTTTATAATCTGGTATTTGGGGCCCATCTTGTCTAATATGGGGTAAAGCATAATGTTGATATCCCATACCACCCCTAAGTGATTGGAAAATTTATAGTTTTAAATCAAGAAATCAAAGTCATACTCAAGAAAATGGTGAACATAGGCCGAACTAATTGGGAAAGGTAGCTTGATGATGCACTTTAAGCTTATAGAACGGCCTACAAAATCCCAATTGGTATGTCTCCTAACCAATTGGTGTTTTGAAAGGCATGACACTTGCCTGTCAAGCTTGTGTATAAATTGTGTAGACTTTGAAGAGGTTTATCATGAATTGGGAAGAAGCCTCCAAGGCGAGGGTCACAAAACTTCACGTGTTTGAAGAATTTTGAGTAAAGGACTATGAGAATTCCACATTGTATATGGAGAAAATGAAGAAATGAAATGATGCTAAAATACTAAGATGGTAATTTCTTATCGATGAGAGCGTACTTCTTTACTATTCTTATTTCAAACTCTTTGTAGGAAAGCTTCTTTCTAAATGGTCAGGACCCTTCATGTTTTATATTATTTACCCTAGTGATGCAATTGAATTAGAAGATCATGAAAGAAAGAGGTTTGTATTAGATGTAAAAAGAGTGAAGCGCTACAATTTAAAAGGTCTTGGGGTAGCCAAGGTTGAGTTTATTTACTTCAAAGATGCTACACGATGAAAAAAGAGAATCATGTCATGACGTTAACCTACACGCTTGATTGTAGAAAACCCATCCTTGACATATTTTTCTTTCTTTTTGATACTTTGTAGGTATTTTGACAAAAGAAACTGCCCAAAAAAGGGGGAAAATAGCTGGAAAATGGCATATGTGTATCCAAATAGAGAAAGAACAGGGAAAATCAGCTTTAGTTATCGTGATTATGGTGCAACGCATCGCGATTGTTGCATTATATGAAAAATGATGTGGCTACTTAAGTGTGTACCTTCTAACCCTTGTGATACTTTTATATGCTATAGCGAGGATACTTTAAGTCTTTATGTTAGGGGTGTATGGGGCAATGATTTTGTGTTAGAACCTTAAAATTTAAAAGTCCCACTCCAAACCGTAAAGATTGTTGTGTTTCATATGACTAACATGGGAGGAGTCTTTCCTATGATGGATTGAGTGATGATATTCTTAAGATAAAAGCATCATTATTGAGTTTGTATTTGAGTTGTAAATGCAAGAGAAGTCTAAGTGCCCGTAGCATTGAGGATATAAATGCAATGAACCTGTGGCATTTTAGATTTGGGATAGCACTTGTATCAATGGAAAAGTCCGTGTAACCATACGGTTTGCCTATATGCAAGATGAAATGTGAGATAATGGCTTAATTTTGTGACATAATTAGCAAATTTTGCGCGGTGCAAACGCAAAACAAATATCCCCTGTTTCATCCAAAAATTTGCTTTTGAAAAGTTAAGGACACGGATGTGAGTGACCTTGTAATAATACTTTTCCTCTTTTTGTGACTCCAAACTTTTGGCTTGTCAAAATTGGTAGATACTCTATTTTTTTGTCTCTAGCGAGAGGGGCAATTGAGCCCCCTGGTGAATTTGCATGCCATGTGTGGTGAGCTTATTTTTCTGAATATCATGTATACTAGTACCATCTAGAACTGACCCCATTAGTCTCTCAAGGCTAGTTTTTATTATATTTGTTTTTGAGATGATCCTAGTCGATCATTGTGTAATTGGAAGTCCACTCTACCATAAAAAGCCTACCCTTTCATAGATGTTATCCCTTCTCACTCACATTGAGCCTTTCAAAATTATAGGAACTTTCTTTGGAAAATACATTGCAAGCCACAAAACATTTGATTTTTATCTCTCTTTTGAATCCTCCTTCTTTGAACATGAAAATACAACTAGTGACTAAAAGCCTATGTTATGGGTGGCAAAGATTTGAAGAGGTAACTTTGGCCACAAAATTATAAGTAAGTTCCTAAGAGCTAAATATTGGGAACAAATGAATAGGAAAAAGAAAGGACCCAACAAAGAAAAGAAAAGTATGAAGTGTACATGGAAAAGAGATGAAAAGAAAATGCTTTCAAAAAGATGTGTGAATCAAGATAATAAAAGTAAGCACATGTGTAAAGAGTGATAACAAAAGAAGTGGCCCATGGTCAAAAGTTTGATGGAATAGTTTGATGTAGATGTTCAAGGAGGGTAAGCCACTTCATTCCTAAATGATATGCTCGACTTCTCTCAACCTTCATGAGAATCCCAAAAAGCCCTTTGAGATCAACAACCAAGTATATTCATTGTAGTGGTGATTTAATAGAGGGGAAAGCCTATGGTATGGTATATGTTAGCATTGAGAGTCCTTGTATGAGAGAGAATTTTGCACTCAAATTTAAATGCCTAGGCTTTTTTGGCCATTAGAAAAATTCTTGGATTTCCCTGCTTTACTTGATAAAAGCCCACAGAAGGGCAAAAACACGCCAAGCCTACCTATCATCAAAGCAAGCCCAAGTCTATACAATAAGTTCCACAGGATCTATTCAAATCAACTGAATCCGCACTTAGAAAGAATAACTTTGAAGCCACATTTACAATGGTCAGCACCTTTTTAGAAGAATTGTTCTTTGGAGAGCTAAATATAAGGGCGATGAGAGTTGTAAGCCGTAGAAAGGAGATTTTTAATGTTCATAAACACTTTGAAACTAATTGTGGAAATTCATAAAAAATTTCTTAGATTTCTAGTCTATGGACAGGATAAGACTAGGGGAACAACACATACAATGGGATATGAATTGTATGGGTTAGTTATATTATTACCAGTATTTGTTAGTGTGTTGAATTTGGTTTTAAGAGTAGGTATGACTTGAGTGGTATGAGTTGTATCAATGAATATGGCTTGTTTGGTTACTTAACTTAGTCTTAGACTTTATAACTTAAGTTGGATCTGTGTACGAGTTGATAACCATGAGCCGTAAGCCAGGGTATGAGTCATACCATAGACTTGTATTCTAGTCAATGTTCAATCCTCTTAGGATTCTATTTTGCCTGGGGTACGAATCATGGGTACTAGTCATATACATTTATTTTACATAGTTTATAGTGAGTCATACCTTGGACAGTGTTGGATCCAAGGGAGATGGCCTTCAATACGAGTGGTGGGTACCACTTGTATTAGAGGGTATGACTTGTATAGATAGTCATACCCACCTAATGAGATTTTTGGGAGTTTAAGTGATGGCTATTTTGACATTCCCTACTTAACCTTACAACATCCCATGATTTATATTCCTATTGAGAGGTTATTTTTCCTATCATTCTATTTATTAACACTTAGAAATTTCTCTTAAACACTCTATAATCCTCTCTATGGCTTTTGGGTTAAAGAATGCTTAGGTTAAATCATAAGGATTAATATGCGGAATGTGTTAGTGATTACTCTCCATCATCTTCTTTGTTAAAGGTATGTTTTCTTTCCTCATTGTTAGTTCAAACTAAAGGCATAGTTTTATACAATGTTTTCATGGTTTTAATATTATATGGTTTTGGATTTCAAAATATAATTTGGGGTTTTTTGTTATAAATGCTTGGTTATTGTTTTCCCATGTTTTAAATATGCTTTTATATGTTTTAATGGCAGTTTTGAATAATTGGTTGCATGGGAGAGGTTATTTGATAATTGACCTCAGTTTTAAAATACTATGCCCCAAATATATTTGATAAAATGCTTGTGAGAATCCTTTGTGCGCATTATTTGATTTTAATGGGACTATTGCATGTTTTAAACTTGGTAATAGATCCCTAGTGGATAAGAGGTTTAGAATGGTTTAAATGGAATAGTTTGGTGGTCATAGTTATGGTTAATTGAACTCCCTGTAGGGATGGTTATGGTTAATTGAACTCTCTGTGGGGATATATGGGACTTCCTCAAGAAACATAATGATGGAACACGTGTGGGGTACATGGGAATCCCCCAAGCAACTTCATAATGGAACACTTTTGGGGAACATGGGACTTTTCAAGTTAACTTGGTAAATGGGTACATTGGAATCCCTTTACTTTAAAGGGTTCGGTTAAGGACAATAATTAAAAATTATAGTCAGTATGATGATACGACTACCAGTAGCCTTGGTAAATAATTAAAGGAATAATGGATTGGTAGGTTGGAAATGGTTTTAATTTGGAAATAATGGTGGAGTGTGATAGCTAACTATAAAAGTGGGAGTTCCATGAACGAACACTAGAAACTCATGTTTGCCAACTTAAAGGGTAGGGAATGGTGACCCTTTTATGATACTATGAAGTATGTGGGAATCCTCTATGTACATTGCACATATGTATTATAGAGAGTGAGTGTACTTGGGAATTCCTTAGTTTAATGGTATCTTCAGTTCGTGTGGCTACACGTATTGAGGCCCATTAAGGGGGTTATATTAGACCCATATAGCCCATGGGTTGGTAAGGATAGTTAAGATTCACATACCCAGGTTAATTATTCTAAGTACATAGTAAGCCCGTTATATTTCCCTCCATGGTTTTATATATATATATATATGGTTTGTATGCATATTGTTCTTTTACTTGGTTTTAGTGGTTGGCATTATTTTCTCCTTATCTTGAGTTCATGCTAGTGTTCACCTACTAACCCATATTTGGGCGGCTTTATCACCACATGATGTAGGAACCAACTGTTCTACTTCTTCTTCTTAGCTATGGGACATTTGAGATCAACTACTGGATTAAAGTGGTGAGCTTCAATCTTTCTGAAAGGCTCCATTTCATGGATGTTATTTCATACTTTGGTTCATTTATAGATATTTGTTTAGGCTATGATTAGGGGCATGTCCCATTCGTATTCTGGTATTCTTTTGGTTAGAGACTTTTGTGGAACTACTATGGTTGATAGGGGCGGGAAAGGTATTGGTGTCAACCTTGGGATTGGCATTGGTATTAGGGTTGATACCGAAGGACTAAATTTCTAATTGTTCCATCCTCTTTTATTTTGGGATTATATTTAACTATTATTGAACCAACTTGGTTATGGTTTGGTTATTAGTTGGGTTTGGATGGTTGGACTTGGTTGGGTTGGTCTCGGTAATAGAACTATCCCTGAGTTTGTAAATTAGATGGTTATGCTATCTTTTTATATGCTCAAAATTAATCCAACTAAGGGTAGGTGACTGGAGATTGGGTTGGGTAATTTGGATGGTCTTCTGTCTTAGTTGGACTTAGGACGCCTATTTTAACAAAGCTTCGGTTCAGGTAATGTCATAAATCCCTTGTTGAATATTTGATGATTAATGGTTAGTGGGATTTTCTTTCTTGTGGGGAGTTATGTGAATAAATTGAGGTGGTTGATATTTTCAACTTCTGAAAAATAAGGCAAATGGAGTATAGTAAGGTTGAGACAAAATAATATTGTGTAACTTCTTGAGATTTACTAATTGTTGCATTTTTGTTTTTTTAAGTTTTGTGCAACCTTGAAAATTGTATTTCTAGTTGAGGGGTATTGGGATAATATCTTTGCCTTTGTTTAAAGAACTACTTCTAGTAGTAACCAAGCTTGAAGTCATTTTTATTATTGGGTCACAGAAAATGGGCATAAATATGCATTTGTCTCACAGTAAGAGGTAGTGTTGCTTGAGGACAACCAAAGATTTAATTAGGGGGTATTGATGAGTGGTGAATTTTCCACTCATTTTCACTCAATATTCATGCTCACTACTATGATTTGAATGTACGAATGAGACAAAGTTGTGATTTAATGCACTAATTTCCACATTTTGTAGGAAAATAGGTGATGAGAAGGAAATATGTTGAATCGATCATGAAAGATCATAAATAAATGAAGTAGTGCAAAATAAGGAAAACCTTGCATAGAAAATTGGTCTCAGAAACCATGATCAAGGCCAGATAGTCGCTATCTCAACCAATAAAGCTTATTTAATTCAATGCAATCGCGATTATCTAGGGGCTATTATGATATCTACGGTTACATGAAAGCTAATGCAATTGCGGTTCAGTGGGTTCAATGACTAGGGGTAGTTTTTTAACTCGACGGAGCTGATTTCAAATCCCTTATAAAGAATAAATCCTTTTTCCCTTGAGATGCTATTAAACTTTGTATTTAAATTAAAATTTTAATAATGTGAAATTCAAGTGAAAAGTGAAGATTCTTCTTATACTCCATTGCCATGGATGCTATAAATGAACCTTTTGGTATGTCTCTTCTCATTAGCTTTATAAGTAGCTAGATTCTTTTGTCTTAGGATTATGTTGAAATAAGGTATAGTTATGTGTGGGGTGTGATGTATTTGTATAGATTCTAGCTGTTGATGAATGGGTTTCACTATTGCTTGATTGAATTGGTAGGGGTTTATTGGTAAAAACCCCAAATCCCCGAAATACAATTGTGGGTGAAAGCCCCAACTACTTAAAAGATCACATCATTCTTTAAAGAGGGATATGGGTGTCCAGGTAATCGGGGACAATAATAGATCTAGTTTTCTATCTTTCACTATCTTTGAAAAAAGGGTGATTAGGGAGTTCACTATGTCTTGGGTATCTTCCTAGAAATAGGGATGCCCAATTAAGGTATTAGGTAGTTGTAATTGAAAAACTTTTTAGGTATCCAAAAGGGTCAATGAGTGATATTTTTGAGGTTTTATTTACAAACTAGCCTTAAGGATCTTTGACATACCCTACCACATCATCAATGGCTAGAATTTGCACCAAATCATCATGTTTCCAGGCATAACTTGCCCTTAGGTATCCATAATCCCAAGATTCTTCCTATGTTGATGTTTCAACCAAAATTATTGCCTATTGATTTTTAGCATAATTCAAGGTTAATCTAAACAATTTCCATAACTAAACTACCCCATTTTTATTCATGTATTTTGTTTTATTTACAATGAAGGAAACTCATTAGTATCTATTAACACCCATCAAACAAAAAATCTAATTTTGCTCCTCATGGATTTGACCACAACATAAGTTGAGCTATTGACATCGTCAATCCTGTACCAATTTCAATAGTATAGCTGAGTGTTTTAATTCTTCATAGATGGTAAGGTCTTGATAGATCCCATGAGGTAAGAGATGTGGTGTTATCATCTAAGGAGAGGGATCAGTCTAGAGGGCGAGTTGTAAGTCGTGGACGAGCATGAGGATCTTCTTATCTAGAAGAAGTACTAAGGAACTATCTCTTGAGCCTCAGATAGAGCATTCTAGAGATATGGGTCCTACTCCAATCCTATAAAGTTGTTGTACCCTAGTCATAGAAGGGTTTTTAATTTATTTATTTACTCTTTTAGAGGTATATCCATTGAGTTCTCCTAGTGTTCCTCTAGCTCAAAATATTATACCTTTATTTGTACTAGAGTTTGTCGATGGTGTTCCTATTTTTTTATTGGAGATCATCCACTGGTATACACATCTACTTGTGTTGCTCTACATACTTCATGTGTTGTTCCTTTATTAGTGTTGATATCTGAGTATGGTATTTTGGGGTTAGGAGTTCATCCTTATTCTATGCTACCTCCTCAGGTGTTATCTTAGCCAACAAAATATACTTTGCCTCCAAATATTTCAAGTATAGTTATGTCTTCTGAGGGTTATAAGAGGTTTGAGAGATTCACTCATTTAGGTCCTCTTAGGTTCAGGAGCAGTAGGTGAGGATTTCTCTAAGTCCTTGATTGACTATAGAGAGAAGTTAAATAATCATGGTTAATTTGAGCCAAATGGGTTTGCTAAAACTTCTTACCAATAGATATATAAATCAATGAAATAGTAAGGTCACGTGTTCTTGTAGACCTCTTGGTTCTCTAGAGATGACTTGGATCAATTTGCTGAGACCTTTTTGGATAGATTTGTGTCGTACAATTTGAGGGAGCAGATGACAAATGTGTTCAATCACCTGGAGAAGGGCTTTATGACTATAATATAGCATGAGGCACGATTCAATGCCTTGTCTATATATTCTTATGCCAGCACTACCATCGTGTTTGAGAAGATTTAAATGCTTGTGAAGGGCTTAGATATTTCTCTTTAGCTAGCTATTGATTAAATGGTAATGTATGGAAATCATTTTAGGTTATAGTGGATCATGCTAGGATGACTGATTTTATTCTTTAAGGGTTTTAGGGAGGCGCCAATAGGGTGTATCATCAGGTCAAGTTTAGAGGTCACATTCCTCGAGGTAAAGATTTTAAGGGTTTTGTAGGTACAATGGTGGACCAATACAAGTATCTTTGAAGGTTTTAGGTATTTAGTCTTATTTTTTAGTAACTTTGGGTATCATTCTACCTCAGTTGTCCCTCCTCCTATTAAGCTGGACCATAGAGTATGTTATGTGTGTGTGAGGATAGGTATTTGGATAAGGACTATTTGTGACATGTTATTAGGGATACTCCAATATCATCTGTGAAAAGTAGTGGTTCTATGATAAGTACGAATGTCAGAGGTAGTAGTGCCTATGGGTTGGTCGCAAAGCTACTCAGTCAAGTAGTGGTAGTCGTTGTTGTTATACCATACACACCAGACCTAAGGCAGAAGCTTCTGATGCTATTATCTTTGGTATCATCCCCATTTACTTCAGATCTACATCTATGTTATTTGATCTAGAGTCAACTTTCTTATTGTGTCTGCATATTTTTCTTTTTAATTCTGCTAGTTAGCCTCTTGCTATGCTTATTCGTGTATCTACCACTATAGTAGATTCTTTCGTGGTGGATCCTATATACCGTTCTTGTTTTGTGAGTTTTTCTATTTCTAATACTTTGATAAATTTTATTATCTTGGTATGGAATATTTTGACATTATTTTTTATATGGATTGGTTAGATCAATATCATGTTCCTAGATTGTTATGCTAAGACTTTGACCTTACCCTTAATGGGTGTGCCAAGGATAGCTTAAAAGAGTGTTATTTATTTGGGTTAGAAAAGTGATATATCTTTCGTTCAAGCTCAATTCTTTGTTGAGAGGGGATGTTTGTCTTATTAGGCTTACATCAAGGTACTAGTGTTCTTTCTCCTCCTATACAACTCTTCAGGTTATTTTTAAATATTTATTCTTTTCTTCACTATTCGAGCTTCTCCCTAGCTTCCGTGAATCATTTATGACTTGCTGGGACTGACGGTTCGATTACTCGGTAGTTTGTTTGTTTTTTAGAGCCAATTCCCTATTTAGAAGTCTTCATTGGTTACGAATAGCCACCGGGAGAAAACATCAGTGAAATGATCTGGGATGGAAATTCTAACTGCGCCAGTAGATCCAGAATATCAAATTTTGTTTTGATAGACCTTTTGTTCGGGCCCTAATAAACCCAAGCTCATTTTGACCTATTTGTTGGAAAGTTAAAAATTTGAAAGAATGGATGTGGGACCCATATTTTTTGAAACAACCTCAGATAGAAAATAAGACTCATTCAATGCATCTATAATATCAATTTGAGGCTAGGGAGACCCTTGGTTCAGGTCCCAAGGCTCCCAGACTCATTTCTAACTATTGAGCAGATTTTATAAAAAGGGATGAAACTATAGGTGTAGGCTCCACCTTTTTCCTATACTATCTCAAATGAATGTTTTGATGATTCCAATAGATTTAAAATATGATTTTCACTTAAAATTCTCTATTGGATCATGTTATTTGGATTTTAAATAAGTTCTGAGGGTTAAAAACATATTTTTGAGTTTGCTATTATCTGGTGCAACCACAATCACAGAAGTGCGATTGCGGCCTGTATGACTGCGATTACAGCATCTCTTTACCTATAGGTATATATAAAAGGTCCCAATACATATTTGGGGAATTTCTTCTTCACCATTTGGACCTAGAAACTCGACAATGAGTTTAATAGGTCAAAATTGGTCATGGGGGCTGACTTGGGAGCTTATTATCATCTTGTATCATGATTATCTTGAAGATTAAGTTATGAATTCCTTGAATTCATGCCCAAATTTCATAGTTTGCACCAAAACCCCAATTTAGCTAAGGGCTTGATTTTAGCCAAAGTATGCTTCGTTTTCACCCACTCTATGATAGTTAAGTTTCCTTTTTCATGCGTGAAAATTTGGTTGGCCTCGGAAACTCATTTTCTATATGTGGGACCCACTTAGAGTTTTGGTGTCATTTTTGGACCCGAAGAGCAATAGTGAAATATGGGTATTATTATAGTCGTATTGATTAGTAGATTATGGTTTTGATAGTGTGATGGCATTTGGAGGATTGTAAAGTGAAGTTGAGCATTTGGTGAATGAAGTGAGGTTTTGTGGTTTCTCATTGAGGTAGGCTTCTTTCTACTTTTCTTCATAGAGGATGTATGATATACGTTTCTTGTGAATATGGATATTAGTCTTGATTGTTAATAGGATAACTTGGCCTTAAATATTGATGCTTGAGGAATAGATGAGGGATTTGGACCCATAAGATTGAATGGTTATAATCCTTCGGTATCCTATTGTCTTTCCTTTTTAGTTTATATTAGTTATAACATAGATATGATATAATTCAATGTTTAGAATATGGTTTTAACATTTGAAGCATGATTTGTATATGTAGCCTTATTGGGCTAGTGCAGTAGTCTTGAACCCATAAGTTGGGTAGATTTGAATTGAGTCCCCTTGTTTCTAGTCGAAGTTGTTGTCTTGGGCTTTAATATGGATTACTTGACATGTAGAAGATGAACTAGATTTCTTAGCCTATTTTGGGGCATAGTGTGCCTAATTATGGAAATTATGGATTCAAAGTGTGATCATTTGGCCAACTTAGGCCTAAGCTTGTGTTAAGTATTGTGGACTTAGTGTAGGTGTTAGACATAGATGAGGCTAGTAAACATCAGAATAAGGTTACTTCATAACTTGGTAACTCGTATTGATGTTTCCGGATGGTGGCTTTTGAGTAATGCCTATGATACTCTTTGTGGAAATAATATTAGGAATATAGAGATGTTATTTCCTCTTACACTTGATGATTTACCATTAAAGATGTTATTTTCTCTTAGACATGATGATTGACCTATAGGGATGCTATTTCCTCTTATACTTGATGATTGACCTATAGAGTTGCTATTTCCTTTAGTCATGATTGTTGGACTTATAAAGATGATGTTCCTCTTGGATATGTAAATTGTCCTTGAGAAGAGATATTTCACAATGTCTTGATATATGACCTATTGATATACAATATACTATATACAATTACATATCTATCAATATTATGCCTCCTTGATATGAGATGTCTCTTGTGTGAGAGATAATTATATGCTTATTGATATTATGCCACCTATATGCGAGATGCCTCATATATTTTAGTTGATTAGAGATATGCTATAGCTTATGAAGATGATTACTGATATGAGTCCATGATATGTGTATGGGCCTAAAGCCGTGATTATGATGTTGTTATTACTTTAGATAAATTGATTAGCCAAGGTCTATGTTATTATATTCACTCAATAGACGAGAAGTGCCTATTATTCTAAATAATGTGACTATAGTTTATGAATATGAATATGCATATGGTTGGATTAATATCTCCTCGGTATGGGATAGAGGAAGATGCGGTATGCTGCTTACTATTCCATTGATTGAATACTGGTGATGGCATGCCTAGATTTGGTACATTCATGATTATTATATCGGTAATTGATGTGATTTTAGTTAAAATATGATCTTACAACTGTTCTTCCTAATTAAGGGTTAAGCTAAGTTGTAGCTAGATATAATTTAGGTGGCCATAGTACTCGATGGAAAGAAATATAATATACTAGATAATGATCCTTGCTTAATTGAAATATGGTAGATAACAATTAAAGTAAATATGTGGCCTTGAAAATGGGTTTATCTAGAATAATAATTAGTTGCTATTGATAACAAAGCTATGATTCTAATTAGTTGTTAAGTAAGGATAATGTGGCTTAATATTGCTGGATGATGATGAAAGTTAGTGGTAATGACACCTAGTTAATAATGAATCCTAGATGAAGATAATACCGAGTTAATAATGTTGACTAACTAATAATGAGGATTAGTTGGAAAATGATAGGTAGTTAATGGTTAGTGTTAGTTAATAAAAGATGGCTAGATTATAATTGGTAATTTCTCGCTAATGATGATTATCAGATATATTATAATTAGTTGATTACAATGAATAGTGGATAAATAGTTATTATGGTCCTGTGATTAATAACGAATTAGAGGTTTAGTAGTCATAAGAGTTGGTTAGCTAATAACAAGTAGTTGGGATATATTGACAAGATAGATATCTTTACGGTTATATAGACTTGCGTCTATGCACCTATTATATGTCTATATTTATGTGTTGATATGATGATATATTGATACCCGTCAAGGCTAGAGGATATTGTGATGACATATTGATACCCAATAAGGGCGAAGGATATTATGCTGATATTGATACCCAGTTAGAGTTCGAAGGATACAATTGATATATATTAATACCAGCTAGGCCAAAGGATATTGTAATGATATTGATACCCGGTTTGAGTTTGTAGGATAATATTGAGAAAATATTAATACCCGGTAAGGATAGAGGTTGATTACGATAATGATGGTCCTAATGAGGACATTTATGGTGAGTTGTGATATTCATGTCTATACTTTGCATTCATTCTTACATGCACATCACCTATCACCAGTATGTACCAATATTAATCTGTCAGTATAGGATGATTGCATAGATATGGGTGAAGGACATGTCTTTTGTTATTGTATGTTGATTAAAACATCCGAGTCTGGGATGATGGGGGTAAGCATAGGATTTCCTAGGTATTTTGTTGTTCGAAATAGTCGATTATTCACGTTGTTATTGATATTCTTGTTTATTAATATTATGATAATTTTGATCGCTAGCTAAAGACAGATTGGTCATTAATCCGGTATCGAGATTTGAGGTATGTCTTTGGCCTCTCCTATCTTATGATTGTATTATTAAGAACAATTATTTCATGTCTAGCCATGTGGACTAGAATCCCAGGGTATAATAGTATTTAAATCATTATGTGTACCTCATGTTTATATGTACTTATACCTATATATATCTAGCTATATGAAGCAATGGTACTATCGTAAATCCCTTCTTTATTCTTTATTTTGTATAGTCGTTAGTTCGCCTTGTATGTTACTTTATACATTTTTTGCTCTTTACTCATATATTGACTTGGGATATATGGTATAGTATTTATGTATATTGAATATAGATGGAATAGGATAGTTCACCATTATACTTCCTTAGTCATACTAGGCTAGACTATTAATCATAAATAGGACAGCTGTCCCTTATTATTCTTGTTAACTTGTATATGATTTCTGGACTCTTGGGTGTAGTTTATATTTTGTTTATATTCTATGTATATCTTCTTTATCTTTGGAGCTCTGTTGGCAGTAGTCTACTTACTATTATTCATTTGGTACTCATACTACACTTTTGCAGCCTTCACATCATAGTATAGGTTATCATCGATGATGTGTGCATTAGGCAGAGCAGCCCAAGTTCAGAGACTTAGAGTGACTCCTAATGTTTGGAGCATTACTTATCTCTCATTTATGTTTTAGACTAGTCTCTAAGTTATATGTAGAGATAACTTATATGAGTGTATTTCATTTGATATTTCAATTTTGTACTCTTTTTATATTCGAAGCTCTTGTACTGATACCACTAGGTTTTTTGGATTCTTCTATGTATTGATCTTTATTTCATATGTTTTGTATTTTTTTTCTTTATATTATTAATTAGTAAGTTACTAACTATTCTGTTCTATGAGTTGGATTACTTACTGGTGGGTTATGGTAGGTTCCATCATGTTCTGAGAAAATCGGGTCATGAAAATTAGTATCAAAGCCTAGGTTTCATTGGTGTATTAGTACAAGATCTAAGTGTTATTAGAGTCTTATGGATTGGTACAGAGACGTCCATAACATATCTTCGGAAGGCTACTGTGACATTTTAGAAAATTCACTTCATGACTCATTATTATGTGTACACATTGCTATGAACCTTGAACATATTCTTTAACTCTATTCTATCCTCAAAGGATGATGTGAAATTGTCAAGAGATACGGAAAAGACTCCAATATGCGATTAAAATTTTTTAGCGTAGCATTAAATTAGAGAGTCAGATATAGATATCAAAGATCTTCAATGGTAGTTTAAAAAGATTTGGATCGAGTCCCCATCAAACTTGCAGAGTGTGATATGTTTCTTCAGGCCATTGAGACTATTTTGGATTATGAGGGCAGTATCTCAAAGTATTCTAGGATCTTGGTTTGGCTGTGCTGTGATAAGATGTTGGTTCAGAGAATGCCCCTAATATAGAGTTAGCCTATATTCCCCGATAGCATAGAGTTCCTAAGATAGGATGTGATTTTGAAAGATTGGATATAATTTTGTGGATTTATCTGAGCGTCAGTTGGCCAGCCATTTAGGCTTATTTGGTGTAATCTCCATATTGTTGCTTCAGGAATTTCTATGACTGTAGAGAGGCCGACAACTAGTCTATGATATGTCCATGGCATGAGATTCTAGTCACTAATCTTAGCTAGATTAGCTTGTGATGTTGTGACATCTTAAGTTAGAGATTGTACGCTTGGCGCCTCAGTTGATAATTCAATTTTGTGGTCTGATTTAGGCCCATTCAACTTTATTTTCCTTATGCCCTTTAGGCAAGTGACTGTGATTGTTACCATGATTGGTGTGCTTTTATTTCCCGCATTTATATCTTATTATGTGTATAGGGTTTTCATACCCATTGATGATTTTATTCCTTAACAAATTGAAACCGGTCATTATGTGCCTTATTATTAAATTCATGAATATGTATCTACTCCATGGTTTATTTCCTTTACTAGTGGATGGAGTAGATCTATATCAATGCTTTTCCCCTATAGGTGTGGTTTGAGTTTGTTTCTTATTTATCTTTCCACATTATCCCTATTGGGGCCCTTAAGTGGTACATGATATTGATGTTCATTTTGCTACCGCCTATTGAGTACGTTGGTATTAATATTGTTGTTGCTATTGCTACCACTGTATGGGGTTATTGATATTTTGTGATATTATCACTTGATATTGTTACATGATGAACTGGATTCTCATTGGGTAGCTATATAGACTAGTGTTATCTAGTTAGACTTTTATTTTCTTATGATATTATTTGGTGGTTTGTCGCCCAATTTGATGATTTCTTTCCTCTAGTATGGAGAGGTTGACTCTGTTTTCTCTTGGTTAGCTGTATTAGATTGATTTCTAGGATATATTGATGATGTGTTGATAGCCTATGGGCCCATATTAGTTATTTTAGTTTTGACCTTGTGTCTTAATTTTATTTGTAGATTTTGGATTATTTACTCAGTGGGAGTAATTTGCTCAAGTTGGATTCAGCATGTCTTCATTCTCGATGGATGAGACATCATGGAATACAATGTTCAGTGATGAGTTGTTATACCTTAGATTTTGAGATTTTAATTAGATTTTCATCCGGACTAGTTACAGTATTGCCATAGATTATATTTCATGACTATCTCTATTTGTATACCTGATAGAGGCTTATGAGCTTATTTCCATGTTTTCTATATAGACCTTTAGTGGATCAACTTCAGTTCTTTAATTTTTCATTGATGAGATAGAGTGGATGAGACTTAAGTGATTTTCCTCCTGGTTTGGAGTTGATAGCATGTGTAAAATAGTTAAGGAAGGTTATTTATTGATTTGGAGTTGGTTTTATAACTCACGTATTATTTTGCTTTTGGCTTGGATGATCATTTGTTGATTTATGCGGATATAGTAATGGTATCAGTGTGTTGTGATTCAGTATAAGATTATCACCCTTTTTAGTTTAGTTAGAGGACAGTTAGCGGTTGAAGTTGAGTTTTGACTATTTTTGAAGTAGAATAAGAGTGTTGGTTTAGAAAGAGATACTTGTGGCAAAATCCCTTAGAATTTTTTTCTCTTTGTTGAGGTTACTAGGGAAGTCATGATTGGAGCAGGCGGGCCCAGTACCTTATTCTATTGAGCATTTGAGATTCTATCTATCTGTTAACTTTCGTGGACGAAAGTTTTTTTAGTAGTGGATATTGTAATGACCCTTCAGGTTATTTTCCATATTTATGCTTGTCTTTACCGTTTGAGCTTCTCCAAGCTGGCCCAAGTCATTTATGACTTTCTGGGACTAACGATTCAGTTACCGAATAGTTCATTTGGTTTTAACAGCTAATTCCCTATTTAGAAATCTTCATTGGTTCCAAATGACTACCAAGCGAAAACATCAGTGAAATGATTTCAAATGCAAATTTTGACTGCACCAGCAGATCTGGTATATCAATCTAGTCTATGTAGACCTTTTGTTATGGTAAAAATGGCCTCAGATGAAAAATCTAACTTCGCCATTGATCTAGAAACAAAGATTTTAGGCTAGGGAGACCCTTGGTAAGGTCCCAAGGCTCCCGAACTCATTTTGGCCTTTTGAGTGGATTTTATGAAAAGTGATAAAACTATAGGTGTGGGCCCTACTCTTTGCCTAATTGATCTCCGATGAAAGTTTGGATGAGTCCAATGGATATGAAATGTGGTTTCAACTCAAAATTCACTATTGGATTCTGGAAGAGCTTCGAGGGTCAAAATCTTATTTTTTAGTATGTTGTCATCTGGTCCAACCAGGATTACGGCCAAGAGTGTGTAACTGCGGGAGCACGATTGCGACCCTTATGACTGTGATAGTCGGCTCTCTTTACCTGTAGGGGCTATATAAAGGTCCCAAGACGCGTTTAGGGCTTTTCCCTTTCACCATTTAGAATTAGAAACCATAAAATAAGTGCAATAACTAAAAAACTGACATGGGGTTACTTGGGATCTTAATTATGATCTTGTATCGCGATTATCTTTAAGATTAAGGTAAGAATTCCATAAATTCATGGTGGAATTTCTTATTTTTGATCCAAAACCCTAATTTAACTTAGGGATTTAATTTTAGCCCAAAGTATTCTTAATTTTGAACCATTCTTTGAGGGTTATGATTCCTTTTTCATGTGTGAATATTGGGTTGGTCTTGGAAATTCATGTGGTGTGGTTTTTGGACCCAAAGCAAAATATTGCAATATGGGTATCATTAGACTCGTATTGATGAGTAGATTGTGGTTTTGACAATGTGATGGCATTTTAAGGATTGTAAAGTGAAGACGATCGTGTGGTTCATGAAGTGAGGTTTGGCGGTTTGGCCTTAAGGTAGGATTCTGTCTACTTTTCTTCATATATAATGTGTGATATATGTTGCATGTGAATATGGATGTTAGGCTTGATTAAAAGTAGGATAACTTGGCCTTAATTGTTGATGCTTCGGGAATAGATGCTGGTTTTGGACCCGTAAGATGGCATGCTTATAACCCTTTTGTATCCTATTGCCTTACCTCTTTAGTTTAGATTTGTTATAACATGGATATGCTATAATGCTATGTTTAGTATATGATTTTAGCATTTGAAGCATGATTTATATATTTAGCCTTATTGGGGAAAGTTTGGTAGTCTTGAAACCATAAGTTGGGTAGAGTTTACTTGAGTCCTCTTGTTTTTAATCAAAGTTGCTATCTTAGGCTTGAATATGTCTTACTTGACATCTAAAAGATAAAATAGATTTAAAGTAGGATCATTTGGCCCACTTAGGACAAAGCTTGTGTTAAGTCTTGCAGACTTATTGAGGACCTTAGAAATAGATGAGGCTAGTAAACCTTAGAATAAGGTTACTTCATAACTTGGTAACTTGTATTGTTGTTTTCGAATTGTGGCTTTTGAGTTATGGTTATCATACTCCTTGGGGAAGTGATATTAGGCATATAAAGATGTTTTTTCCTATTAGACTTGATGATTGGCCTATAGAGATGCTATTTCCTCTTAGACATAATGAATGGCCTATAAAGATGTTATTTCCCCTTAGGGTTAATGATTGGCCTATAGAGTTGCTATTACTTTTAGTCATGATTGTTGGACTTATAGAGACTATGTTCCTCTTGGATATGTAAATTGGCTTACAAAAGTGATATTCCTCGATGTCATGATGTATGACCTATTGATATATGATATATTATAGACAATTACATGTCTATCTATTTTATGCCTCCTCGATGTGAGATCCCTCTTGTGTGAGAGATGATTACATACTCATTGATAATATGCATCCTTCATTTGAGATGACTCTTATATATGAGATGATTAGAGATATGCTACAACTTATGAATATGATTATTAATGAGTCCAGGAAATGAGTATGGGCCTAAGGCCGTGATTATTCCAGATAAACTGATGGGCCTAGGGCCATGTTATGATATTGACTTAATAAATGAGAAGTGTCTATCATTGTAAATGATGTGACTATAGTTTATGAATATGAATATGTATATGGTTGTATAAACATTTCTCCAGTATAGGATGAAAGATGATGTGGTATGATGCTCACGATTCCACTAATTGAATAGTGGTGATGACATACATAGATTTGGTAATTAATGATTATTATATCAGTAATTGATGTGATTCTAGTTAAAATACAATCGTATGATTGTTATTCCTAATTGAGGATTAAGCTAAGTGGTAGCTAGATGTCTTTTAAGTGGCTATAGTACTTTATGGCTAGAAATCTAATGTACTAGTTATTGAACCTTACTTAGTTAAAATTTGGTAGCTAATGATTAGAGTCGATATATGACCATGAGCAAAGGTTTATATATAATAATGATTACGTGCTATTGATAGCAAAGTTGTGATGCCGATTATTTGTTAACTAAGGATAATGTGGCTTAATATTGCTAGATGATAAAGGAAGTTAGTGTTAATGATGCCTAGTTAATAACTATGCCTAGATAAAGATAATACCAAATTAATAATGTTGACTAGCTAATAATGAGGATTAGTAGGATGAAGAGGATTAGTTGAATAACGATAGTTGGTGATAGTTAATAAAAGATGGTTAGATGATAATTGGTAATTTTTGGCTAATGATGATTATCAGATATACGAATGAATAATGGATAAATAGCAACTATGGTCATGTGATGAATAACGAATTAACTTTTTAATAATCATAAGTGTTGGTTAGCTAATAACGAGTAGTTGGGATGTATTGACAAGATAGATATCGTTATGATTATGAGTATTTCATCTTACGTTTATGCACCTATTAAATGCCTATATTTATGTGTTGATAGTTATGATGATATATTGATGCCTGACAAAGTTAGAAAATACTGTGATCACATATTGATACCCATCAAGGCCAGAGAATATTATAATGATATTGATACCCAATTCAAGTTTGAAGGATACTATTGAGACAATATTGATACCTAGTAATGCCAGAGTATATTATGATGGTATTGATACCCGATTCAAGTTCGAAGGAAACTATTTAGATTATATTTATACCCGATAAGGCTAAAGTTTGATTACAATAATGATGGTCCTAATGAGGACAGTTATGATGAGTTGTGATATTGATGGTATACTTTGCATTCATTCCTACATGTGTATCGCCTAACACCAGTATGCACATATATTTATCATCCGTTATATGACGGTTGCATAGATATAGGTGAAGGATATGTCTTTTGATGTTGTACATTGATTAAAACTTTCGAGCCTAGGGCAGTGGGTGTACATATAGGCTCAGCTAGGTTTTTGGTTATCTAGAGTAGCCGATTATTCATGTTGTTATTGATATTGTTATATCATTGTTATGATTATTATTATTGGTATTGTATGAAAGATTTGCCATTAATTTGGTATAGAGATTTGAGGTATGTCTTCGGCCTCTCCTATCTTCTGATTGCATTATTATGCATGATTATTTCATATCTATCCATGTGGATTAGAATCCCAATCATGATATTTTTATAATGAGGTCTTAGAATGAGAATATGATGATAAAGGTTGTGCGTTGAGATAACCTTGTGTTTATATGTACTTATACCTATATATATCTAGCAATATGAAGCTATGGTTCTACCATATAACTTTTCCTTGTTGTTCATTTTTCATAGCCGTTACTTCGCCTTGTATATTACTATATATCTTACTTTTGATCTTTATTCGTATATTAACTTGTCATGTAAGGTATAGCATTGATGTATATTGAATATAGCTGGAATAGGATAGTTCACCATGATACTTCATTTGTATTAGTATGTTAGACTCTTAGACATAAATAGGATAGGTTTCCCGTATTATTCTCATTGACTTGTGTATTATTTCTGGACTCTCGGGTGTGGTTTTTATTTTGTTTATATGATGTGTATATCTTCTATATCTTTGGACCTCAGTTGGATGTAGCCTACTCAGTACCATTCATTTGGTACTCATACTACACTTCTACAGCCTATAAAACATAGTACAGGTTATCGCCATTTATGTGTTCATCATGCGGAGAAGCCCTAGTTTAGAGACTTAGAGTGAGCTCCTGATGTTTGGAGTATTACTTATCTCTCTCTTATGTGTTAGACTAGTCACTAAATTGTATGTGGAGATAAGTTGCATCAGTGTATTTCTCTTGATATTTAACTTTTGTACTTTTTTTATATTAGAATTTGTTGTACTGGTACCACTAGGTTTTAGGATTCTTTAATGTATTTATCTTTATTTCATATATTCTGCATTTCTTTCCTTATATTATTAAGTAGTCCGTTACTAGCCGTTCTGAACTACGGGTTGGATTCCCTACTGGTGTGTTATGGTAGGCACCATCATGAACTTAGGAAATTGGGTAGTGATACCTCCTTCTTTGGATTCTATTCATATTGTCTATGATTTCATAGATGTTTTCCCTACGAATCGTCTTGCTATGCCTCCACTTTGCGATATTGACTTTACTATTGACGTAGAGCCAGGAAGGAGGTCAATTTATATTTCTCTTTATAGGATAGCCTCAATAGAGCTAAAGAAATTGAAGGATTAGTAGCATGATTTATTGGATAAGGGATTATCCAACCTAGTCTATCACCTTGGGGTGCACTTGTATTGTTTGTGAAGAAAAAAGATGGGTCTATGCATATATGTATTGATTATCGACAGTTGAACAATGTGATGATTAAGAATAAGTATCATCTTCCTCGTTTTGATGATTTGCTTGATTATCTTTAGGGTGATTTATTATTTTTAAAGTTTGATTTGATATTTGGGTGTCACTAGATCAAAATAAGTGTTTTGCATATTAAAAGGACAATTTTTTAGACCCTGTATGATCATTATGAATTCTTGGGCATGTGATTGGGTTGACCAATGCACTAGTTGCATTCATGGAGTTTATGAATCTACTATTTTGATCCTTTCTTGAATCTTTTTTTTTGAATTATAGATTGTATCTTGTTTTATTACAAGAGTGAGGTCGATCATCTTGATCATTTACAGATGGTTGTTTAGAGGATGAGTGATGAAAAATTATATGCTAAGTTCTCTAAGTGTGAGTTTTGGTTGGAGCCCATCTCATTCTTGGATCATGTGGTGATTAAGGATGGCATTATGGTCGATTCAACAAAGATTCTAATGGTTCGTGACTGGGATAGGCCTACCTCTCCTATCAATATTAGAGCTTTGTAGCTTTAGAAGGTTACTATCGGTGTTTTTTTTATGGTTTTTCATTTATTCCAGCTCCTTAGACAAATTTGATTTCAATGAATATTTCCTTTTCAAGTTTCCATTTTTGTAAGCCGAGCTTTCAAAAGCTCAGTGATTTGTTTACTTCAGTTCCTTTCTTGATTTTTCTCAAGGAGAGTGTGGGGTTTACCATCTTTTCTGATGCTTCTGTTGTTAGTCTAGGTGATTTATTAATGCAGGATGGTAAGGTGATTATGTATGCTTCTCCTTGATTGAAGCTCCATTAGAGGAATTACCCTACCAATGATTTAGAGTTGTGTGTAGTTGTTTTTGCTTTGAAGTTGTAGAGGCACTACTTGTGTGGAGTCCATCATAAAATTTCCATGGATCCTTGAAGCCTTCGGTATTTATTCACCGAGTGAGGTCTTAATATGAAGCACCATCATTTGCTAGAGTTGTTTAATGATTTTGTTCTTACTAATCTCTATTATCTCGGGAAGGCAAATGTGGTTGTGGATTCCTTGAGCCAAAAGTTGACTAGCATGGGTATCTTTTCACATCTTTTCACACAGGAGAAGTGTTTGGCCTTAGAGGTTAAGTCATTGTGTAACTAGATGGTTAGGCTTGATATTTCACACTTCGGTGTGTTTTGGCATTTGTTGAAGTTGGATTTTCTGTTATGGAGTAAATTCAGGCTTAATATGTATCATGATTTTTGACAACACTACGGGTAGGGTGGTATGTGAAAGGATGTAGCAGATTTTGTAGCTCGTTGTATATGTTGCCAAGAAGTGAAGGACTATCATTTGAGACCTTGTAGTTTGCTCTAGAGGTTACCCATTCTCTAGTAGGAATGGGAACAGATCTCTAGGGAATTCATGACTGGGATGCCTCATAGTTCTAGCAATTTTGTGTAATGATGCTCTAGTTCATTTAATCAATTTGCTTGCAATTTTAGTATCTCAAGCCTTCCCGCAACAGCTACAGGTCATTTATGAATTACCAGAATTGTTTGTTAGGTTATTGTACAATTCGTTTAGATTTTAGGATCATTTTCCTATTTTAGAGCTTTCACTGTCAAGGATTTGGTCTCAGAAAAATATCATAGTGGATGACCTCGAACGATAATTTTGACTACACTATTAACTCTGGAATGTTGATTTTAGGCTTTATGGAACATTGGTTCATGTCCCAAATGTTCTGGACTTACTTTGAGCTAATGGGAAGATTACATGAAAAATGGAACTATAGGTGTGGGCCCCATACTTAGTAGAAATGACCTCGGATGAAAGTTTTAGTGGTTGCATTATGTCTGCAACATCAAATTTTTTACGGTAGCATATTTTACTTGCGCATACAGTGTTTCAAACGAATCCTGATCACCTGGTCGAAGTCCATTCCAGACTTAGCAAAATCCGATGCATCAGGTTACTGATGCAATAGCTTAAGAGAACCTAGTGTTTGTTAAGAGGACTCCATGTACACAACTTGTTGTCTCTTAATCTACATTGACCATTTAGTTGACCTTCACTTAAGTGATCGCTAAGCTCTCTTAAGTAGGTATTGCCTAAGCGACTTAGAGATTGCTTAAGAGTTACCAAACCTCGAATCCAGATAGCATAAGCAGTATCAATGTCTCGTAAGCGACTGTCACATAAGTGACAACGTGATTTCTTAAGCGACACTTGATATTGTTTAATCCTCTTTCTTTTCTTGATTTTCTATTACTTCTTCCATCCTTTTTACACCAAATTTAGAGCTCAAAGAGAGGAAAAAGTGGGAAATTATCCACATAGGTTAAGGCAAGCTAACCTAACTTATCTTTGTCATTTCCCATTAATTTTCTAACCTAACTCATCTTTGTCATTTCCCATTAATTTTTCTTTCAATTTCCATCCGAATTCTTTGTAAAATTATAAGAAATTAGGGGTTGAATTCCTAAAATTTTAAGGTTGATTTGAGACCTAATTTGTTCTCCATTTCTCATTAATTTTTGGGCAAAATTTCCTTGTACTTCGAGGGACCTCATGATGGGTTAAATTTTAGTTATCATTTGTGGGCCTTGCATGCCCATTCTTGAACCAAACCATAATTTATAAATATGGGTCTCATTTTACTCCTAAAAACATGAAGAATTTTATTTTGGTAGCGTTACGACATTTTGGGATCATGGAGTGAAGACAAATTATTTGTGGATGATTTAATAGTTGTGGTTGGGCTTCAAGATAGGCTTTTAATATTCTTCTCCTTGAGATGGTATTTGATATATGTTCATGTTAAATAGGGATGTTAGGTTGTGAGTATGGATAGAACACCTGACTTATCCTAAATTGTTAGTTGTGGGTCTAAAAGGGTATTTGACCCTTATATTGAAATATCTATTATCCTTCTATTATCCTATTACGTTCTTTATAAATAGATTTAATTTGTAGTATGATATGATATCATTCTATATATGGAAAGGTATTTAGGTTTTGGAAGCATGATTGATATGATTGGTCTAATTTGCATAAGTTAGAGGAAATGTCCTTAGTTATTTTTTAGGTTCGATTAACTTAGTTACTTGTGAAAGGGAAAAACTACAATCTTAGGGCTATTTATGGATTATTTAAATACTTGAATTTAATTAAAATACCTTAGCCTATCCTGAGATAGAAGCTTTTCTAAAATATATTTTGGGTATTAAAAGTGGACATCTCTAGCCCACCTTAGGCCAAGACTTGTGTTAGCTTTTGTAGACTTATTTATGCATGTTATTGTGATTACACTCATTTGAGGGTAACAACCCCTTAGTATGATTGTTAATACGTTACATGGTGGATTATAATCGTCTTTCCTCGGATTATGATGTTATGGTTACATTTGATATATATTGGGACTAAAGGCTGTGATTATGATATTGGTTGAGTTTCAGGATGTATTTTATCCTTGAAAAAGAAAATGGACATTGTTTATAGACATATTGATGCTTATAATCATATTATTGAATATTGGTGACAGAATGCATAGATGTTGTCCAATCGTGATCACATAGACAATAAATGGTACGATCCTAACTAAAATATAATTATTACTCTTATCCTAAAAATGAATTTACTCTAAATTTTTGCTTTTAATATTTAATTCTTCATTATGGGAATAGTACCATATTAATGATAACTTATGAGCCTCAGAGAATAATAATGATAATCTTAGAGATTTTACCAAAATAGATTTTGGTCAATTGTCTTACTAAAACTATCTGCCCTTATATGAGAGAGATTCCAACACCTTCTACATTCATCAGATGATATAGTCCTGAAGATTACCTAGGTCATTGGATTTCTTAATTACACTCTTTTATCTATGGTTTCGGCCACCACACCCTCCATATATATATAATATACATATATGACATACATATATCTATGCTACTGAATGAATAGGAAATTAATGATGATATTGATGATAAGTTTCGGTTCTAGGCTGTTGATTGATGATGATATTGGTGATATGATTTCTAGTTCATGCCCAGATATTAATGATACGAGTTTATACCCTAGGTTACTTTATGACATTCGTATTACTTATGGTACTACGAATTACATCTTGGCATTTACTCTTACATGTGCATTGTCTATCACCAGTATGTTCCTATAGCTATTAGCCTTATGAGGGGTCACATAGGTATATGTATAAGTTTTGGTTGTAGTTTATTGTATGGAGCTTGTTTCTATTAGCCTTTTGGAAAGGGTTATTATTTGCTGAGTGTTTATTAGAACTTTTGAGCCTATGACAGTGGTGGTTTATGAAAGGCCCAGTTAGGTATAATTTGTCGAAACTAACCGATTACTTTTTATTGTTATTGTTATTATGGTTAGCTCATGATAGTTTGATTATTGGACTAGCATTGATATTCGAGGTACGCTTCTTATTATTGGATTAATTTGCTGAGAACTTTTGGTACAGGTTTGTGCCAAAGGCAAAAACTTCTGGTGCTATTCTAACAAGTATCATCCGAGTTTATTTAAAATCAGCATCTATGTTATTTTATCGAGGGTCGACTTTCTCATATGTTCCTGTATATTTTTCTTTGGGTTTTAATTCTGCTAGTCAGCAACTTATTATTCTTATCAATGTATCTTCCTTTATAGAAGATTCTTTTATGGTGGATCGGGTGTACCGATCTTATGTTCTGACTTTTCTTTGTACAAGACATGGATAGATATGATTATATTATATATGGTAGATTTTAATGTTATTTTTTCAGTGGATTGGTTAGCTCGTTATCAATGTTTTCCTATATTGTTATTCTAACACCATGACCTTAGGCTCGCTGGGTATACCAAGGATAGCTTTGAAGGGTGTGCTTCATTTGGGTCCCAAAAGTGTTATATATTTCCCTTAGGCTCGATGCTTACTTGATAGGTGATGTTTGTCTTATTTGGCTAATATTCTTGATACTAGTATTAATTCACATCTTTCTTTCAATTCTACTCATACTATCTGTGAGTTCATAGATGTTTCTCTACATATTTATAGGGTATGCCCCCAGTTTCTAATTTTTCCTTATCATTGACATTGACTCGAAAACAAAGCCTAGTTCTACTCCCCCTTATACGATGGTGTGAGTAGAGTTGAAGGAATTGAAGGATCAGTTGGACAAGTTGTTGGATAAGGTATTTATCCAACCTAGTTTATAATATTGCGGTGCACCTATCTTGTTTTTGAAGAAAAACAATGGGTCAATGTGTATATGTATTGATTATCAACAGTAGAACAAGGTTAAGGTTAACAATTAGTATCTTCTTCCTTGTATTGATGATTTGTTCAATCAGCTCTAGGTTACTTTACTATTTTTGAAGATTGATTTGAAATCCAGGTATCACCAGATTACGATAAGATCTTTAAATATTCTGAAGATCATTTTTCAAACTCGGTACGATCATTTTGATTCTTAATCATATCCTTTGGGCTTACCAATTACCTAGTCGTGTTCATGGAGCTTATAAATTGGGTATTTTGATTTTTTTGACTCTTTTTTCATTTTATTTATAGATGAAAGCTTTGTTTATTACAAGAGTGAGGCCGAACATAATAAACAATTATAGTTTGTTCTTTAGAGATTAATGGTTGAAAAGTTATATGCCAATTTGTCTAAGTGTGAGTTTCTGTATCAGTGTATCTCTTTTTTGGGTCATGTGGTTTCCAAGGATGGTATTATGGTTGAATTGGCCAAGATTGCAATGGTTTGTGATTAGGCCAGGCCTACTTCTCCTACTAAGATATTTGCTTTATTTTTTTAGTAGGTTATTATCAGTGCTTTTGTTAATGGTTTTTCATATATTGAAAAATTCCTTTTAGCGTTTCAATGCTTGTGAGGCAAGCATTCAAAAGCTCAAGGATTTGTTGGCATAAGTTCCTATCATAATTTATCCCAAGAAGGGTGTGGGTTTTTGTAATGCCCCGAATCTGGTATCCGGAATGCTACACGATGCTCATGACCCCGAAAGACCATAAACTAAACAATGACTAATATCTGCAACTGAGCACAGAATAATACATTGTAAATCTGCAGAATATAAGTTGTAAGGCCATAAGGTTCAAAACTGAACTAATACTGAATATAATACAATGTCTATAATGGGGTACAACAATACGTAAAACTAAAATAAGTTGTCTGAAACATGTTGTAGTTTGAAAGCCTCTAAACTGTGTGACAAACTGTGGAGTTGATGGGACATGCTCGCAACTAATTCTGAACTACTGGAAATATAAAGTAACAAAATAATCATGCTATCCTCAAATGATGAGGGCTCACTGCTAGTCTGGCTGTTGAATATCTGATCTACTAAGGATGCTTGAAAGCTCGTACTTCTAAACCTATGGTATAAAATACCATAGCGCAAATGCGTCAATACATTGAATGTACTGGTTTGCAAGTAAGGTAGGCTAACTGCATGGGTTCATATGCATAGACAGTAATAACTGACTGTATAACATAAATGTGAGAATACATGCATGATTACATAACTGTAGCTGAGATCGTGATAATACTGACTCATGAATTCTAATAATGTGGATTTACTGATATCTGAGTACTGATACTGGGTTACAGAATGACTGAGTCTATTGAGTACTAATGAACTGATGTCATATTACTGATAAAGGGATGACTGTTTCTGATAGTTTTGATTATGAAAAACTGGTCTGATTGATTGTATCTGACAATCCTAAAATTGAATACTGATAACATGGGTTTCATAGAATTAATATACTATTAACTGAGTTCATGATAACCTAATTACTGAT
Source organism: Capsicum annuum (assembly GCF_002878395.1). Taxonomy (NCBI): domain Eukaryota; kingdom Viridiplantae; phylum Streptophyta; class Magnoliopsida; order Solanales; family Solanaceae; genus Capsicum; species Capsicum annuum. Next base: position 95,941,303 of record NC_061119.1, read on the forward strand.
TCTGAATAATGATAATATGAGTGACTATATTTGACAGTCCGAATACTGATGGAACTAGCTGGGTTCCATACTGTACTAATTTGACTATATCTAAAAGTCTTGGATTTCTGTAGAACTGAACTGATTTCTATTACTAAAACTTGATTTGAAACTGAGACTATGGTAGGTAATCATCTAACCGACATGCCCTAAAACTAAACTGGTGGCGTCCAACCTGTAGCCCCATCTAAAAGGGTGTCAGTACCGTGCCACGGGTAAAGACAAGCTGTGAGTATACCCTCTCTGACAGGGATCTCTTCCGTCAACCCCTCCTAGTAGAAAACTCAAATGATTTGTATGAATTCCTAAACGCGTAGGGTACATCTCAACATACGCTGGCTATGTAGTTCTAGAACACAAGGATTGCTTCTAACACCCTCCACTGAATAACAGGTGAGTCCCCATCCTTGGGTTCACTTGGTGCTGAATCCTACTCCCAACTGAATAGACACTGAACTGAACTGAACTGATACTGATGGTATGGTTTAGCTGAGCTGAACTGAGTTTACTGAGTTTTATTAAGTGACAAAAATATTACTGAGATCTGAGGATTGACTAAAAGAATTGAGATTACAGAGATTACTGGAATACTGAGATTACTGAGATTGCTAAGTACTGAGATCACTGAGATTACTGAACTACTAAGATTACTAAGATTACTGAGTTTTCCTGAGTTACATGACTGACTGAGTTCTATGGATCATGGCTTGGCTAAGTGTATCGTGGAAATATGACACTGGATCTAGGCATATAGCTATATTTTTCGGGTACAAGTACCCCCAGGAATCGATAGAATAAAACTGATAGTACATGACACTTCTTGAACACATGACCAATATCAACAATTCATAATACATTAATTTGGAGAATTCATGAAGCACATGATTATCATAGTCTTATACATGAATTGAATTGCATATACAAATATCCTACTTCCATCAACCTAATCTCATGGACATTCCCTCAACCATTCTTAATTCACACAATATCATGAAAGTTATTCTTTGTCATAGGGTAAAGAATAAACTTATCACTTGGGTCACAATTAAGCTATAATGCATAATTTCTATTCTCTTAAGCATTTTATCAAACACCTAGGAAGCATGACTTAGGGCATAGGCATGACCATCAAATTGACACAAAAAAACTCTATATTTCAACTTAATTTCATATGTTTCAGGCCACATATTAGCATAGGTTCATAAACAACACATAAATATTCCAACTTGGAAATCATACAACTATAATCACATGAACATAATCAACCCACAATAAAATATTCACAATACAAGACTTAAAACTTGATTATTGGGCTTCATGAAAGAAAGGAATCCATGAATGAACAATGTGGATACCTTAGTTCTTGATTCTAAGAAGATTGATGGAGAGATTCTTAAATTTGATTCTTGGATTTGAATTCTTAATTGTAAACCCTAGCTTGTTCTTGAGATAAACTTGGGAGAAACAATATATTTTGGGATAAATATGGCTGAATCACGTTTTATTGGGTATATATAGGGGTAAGAAATTGACCCTTTTAACCCTTTGATGCGTATTTTAATTCTGTTAAAATTTTTGAACCTGGACCCCTAGTTCAATGTGGTGCTATCACTCCGTGTCACTGGAATTTGACAAATTTAAATTTGGACCTTGGCGTGATGCGCCATAATCATGGAGGCTCATTGGATTTTGATGATTGCCATTTTGGCTGGCTCCGTGATGCGCTGCTGGCTTAGGTGGCACACTATCTTACTAAAATGGCTTTAACTCTTCACCCGAGTGTTGGATTTAGGAAAATTTGGTATCGATGGAAAGCTTATTCAATTTCTCACATGTATTTCAAAGTAAGCTTCTAAAATTCTTGGGATAATTTCAAGCTAGGTAGAAGTATGGGATATTGCATGACCTCAGATGAAAGTTTTGATGGTTCCATTGAGTGCATAATGTCGAATTTGTATGGTAGCATAGTTTGTTTGCGCATATAGGATTTCAAATAAATACCAAGCACCCGGTCAAATTCCATTCGAGATTTAGAAAAATCTGGTGCATCAGGTTTCTAATACAACCACTTAAGAGAGCATAGTGTTGCTTAAGAGGACTCCATGTATCCTAAATGTTTTCTCTTAAGTGACATTAAAGATTTAAATGATGTCTGCTTAAGCAATCACTGAGCTCACTTAAATGGGTATCACCTAAGTGGCTTAGATATTTCTTAAGCGATACTCGACCTCAAATCAAGATCGTATAGGCGGTATTACCACTGCCTAAGCTATTTTAGCTTAAGCGGTAAGGTGATTGCTTAAGCGACACCTGGAACTATTTAATCTTGTTTCTCTACCTGATTTTCTATCACTTTTTCTACACTTCTTACACTAAATTAAGAGTTTAAAGATAAGAAAAAGTATGAAATTATCCTCATACATTAAGTTAAGATAACCTAACTCATCTAGGTCATTTCTCATTATTTTCCCTTCAATTTTCATCCTAATTCTTTGTAAAATTCTTAGAAATTGGGGCTTGAATTCCTAAAATTTTAGGGTTAATTTGTTTAGTGAATTATGCTTTGTTTGTCCTCAACTTTTGGGCACAACTTCCTTGTTCTTTGAGGAACCCCGTGATGGGTTCAAATTTTGATACCATTTGTGTGCCTCTCTAGCACATTATTGACCCAAAATTTTACTAGACCCTTAGTATAGAAATATGGGTATCATTTTACTCCTAATTACATGTAGATTACAATTTTTATAGAACTATAACACGGTAGGATCATGACGTGAAGATGAATGATTTATGGATAATTCAATTATTGTGTTTCAGCTTCAAGGTAGGGTATTGTCTGCTCTTCTCTTTGATATGGTATTAGATGTATGTTGTATGTAAAATATAAATAGTAGGTTGTGATTATAGGTATAACACCATGACTTGTCCTAAATTTTAAGTTTAGATATAGACAGGTATTTGACCCTTAAGTTGAAATACTTATTATACTTCGATAATCTTATTACCTTTATTATTTACACTGCTAATTCGTAGTCTGATTATGACATTATTGATATGGAATTTGATTTAGGTATTGGAAGCATGATTAGTATGATTTGTTTTATTTGCATAAGTTAGAGGAAATAACTTTAGTTGCTATTATTTTGGTGGGATTATCTTAGTTCGTCGTAATTGGAAAAAACTACTATCTTAGGGCTATTTATTCCTTATTCAACTTCTAGAACTGAATTTAGATACCTTATCCTATCCTTGGATAGAAGCTTGTCTAAAATGGATTTTTAGGACTAAAAGTAGACTTCTCCATCCCACCTTAGGATAAGACCTGTGTTAGCTTTTGTACACTTCTTTATGTGTGTTCTCATGATTAGATTCAGTTAAGGTTAATGAACCCTTAGTATGATGTTTAATGTGTTACTTGGTCGATCGTAATGGTCATTCCCCTAATTATGATGTTATGGTTACATTAGATATATATTCGGCTTAAGGTAGTGATTATGATGTTGTTTGGGCTGTAGGAATTATTCTATTCTTGTAAAGAAAATGGTCATGGTTGATAAGCATAGTGATAATTATAATATTATTATTTGAATACAAGTCATTGCATGCATAGATTCGGTACAATAATGATCACTTACACGTTAGATGGTATGATCCCAATAAAAATATTTTTATCACTTTTCTCCCAAAAATGCATTTACTCTAATTTTTTCTTTTAAATTGGATTTCTTAACTATGGGAATCATATCATCTTAATGAATAAGTTATGAGCCTTCGATACTTAGAATGATCATCTTAGAAATTTGACCAAAATAGATTTTGTTCCATAGTTTTACTACTACTACCTACCACGGTCAAGAGAGATTACAACCCCTTCAACATTCTTATGATGATTTTGTCTAGAAGATTACCTTAGGCAATGGATTTATGGATTTACACTCTTTTATCCATGATTCTAGCTATACACACACACACACACATGTATATATGTATGCACATATATATCTCGTGTACTGAATAAATAGGTAATTGATGATTATATTAATGATACGAGTTCTTGTTCAAGTCTTATGATTAATGATGATATGTGTAATATAAGTTTCAATTTATGTCCGACAATCTATGGTGTTATTAATGATATGAGTTTTTACACTAGGTTACTTTATGACATTCAGATAAGGTACTATGGAATAAATCTTGGTATTTATTTTTGCATATACATTTCCTATCACCAGTATGCCTTTATATCTGCCAGCCTTATTGGGGATGCATAGGTATAGGATCAAACTATTGTTTACTGAGTGTTGATTAGACCAATGAGCCTATGACAGTGGTGGTTTCTAAAAATCCTAGTTAGGTAATAATTGTTTGGATTAGACGGTTATCGTGTATTTTTATTATTATTCTAGTTAGATCGTGAAAGGTTGATTATTGGACTTAAACTGAGATTTGAGGAACACATTCAATTCTTTCATCCTAAAGTTATATTATTATACATGATTATGTCATGGTTAGGCATTATGAATTTTGACCCTAATATCTTGGTTCATATCTTTATATTTTTTTATTTATGGTATTTATCTCATATTTAGACGTATGGATTAGAGACCCTATTTATATTTCCATAGTTCCTACTATGATTAGGGGCAAGGAGATGCTAGTGTTATTACATAACTTGTACCCTTAGGTTAGCATTGTTATATATATATATAGCGATATATTATAGTTATGGTATTACTGTCTATCCTCTCTTATAGTGCTAGGGTCTAGCAATTTAATTGGAATTGGGAAACCTATCCTTATCATTACATTATCTTGTTATGTTATTTACTTTGTTTGAATAGAATAGTTATCCTTATGGTTTCCTTAGCTTTATTATGTAGTCGCTGGATATTTGTGTGTAGTATACATTTTTGCTTACATGTTATTTATATTTGCATTATCTTTGGAACTAACTCAATAGTTGCCTACTATGTACCATGTGTTGGATATCATGTTACACCTATACAACCCAAAGATCATAGTATGAGTTCTATCCATTATTTTATGTGTCATAAGAAACAAATATAGTTCAGATGGGTAAGGTGAGCTTTAATTGATTAGTGTATTGCTATTCTCACACTTTACTAGAGTAGTTTCTATGTTTTAATCAGATATGGGTAGTATCAATTTATTCATTTTGAGTTTTTTTTTAGTCTTATTACATTATAATCTTTTGTATTGATTTGTCTAGGTTTTAGGACTATCTTTTATATCTCAGCCTTTCATTTTACTTATTCCACATTCCTTTTTTTTTGTCTTGGGAGTTCGTTACTAGTAGTTCTGAACTATGGGTTTGCTTCCCTATTTGTGGGTTACAATAAGCGCCATCATAACCTGAGAAATTAGGACGTGATAAATTGGTGTCAGAGCCTAGGTTTATGAACTTGTTAGTACAAGAACCAAATGTCTTATAGTGTCCTGCAAATTAGTGTAGAGACATCCGTAACCTATCTTTTGGAGGCTACAGGGCATTCTTAAGAAATTTTATTCTTGACTCCTTATCATGTTTTTGTATTTCTATGACCCTCAAGTATGTTCTTTGACTATATTTTATCCTAGATAGACAATGTAAGGTTGTCAATAGATGTGGACGGGACTTCAACATGCATTGCTAGAGCATTAGTGTATCATCGGATGAGGGATTCAAGAATTGATGTAGAAGATCTTCAACATTATTCAGAGGATTTTTGGCCACTCCAAGCTTCGATAGAGTTAATGACTACTTCGACCTCTCGAGATTCAACATTGGAGATCCCATGACTTTTTATGGATACCTCACTGCCAGGGATGGGATCATTTTCATCAAGTAGTTCTTAGGATAGAGTTGGGTTTATTGGTGTTCATAAGGGATTCTTGCTGATTTTAGAGCATGAGATTGAATTTCTTGAGCAGGCCAGGTATATTTTTATGTCCTATCCTTGAGAGTATGTAATGACCCTTCAGGCCATTTTCTGTAGTTTTTGCTTATTTTGATCGTTTAGAGCATTCTTATGCATTCTCCAAGTAATTTATGACTTTCTAGGATAGATAGTATGATTATCTATAGTTTTTTTGGTTGTAAGAGGCAATTTCTAGTATGAACCCTATATTGTGTCAAATTGGCTTCCTGGAAAATATATTAGTCAAACAACCTCGAATGCCAATTCAAAATATTCCAACAACTCTGGAATATCAATTTTAGGCTAGGACGATCCTTTGTTTGTATCATGATACACATTTTGGGCTTTTAGTCAGAAGTTAAGAAAATTGGCAAGTGGGTATGGGACATATATTTCATCGTAACAACCTTGGATGGAAATTGCAACTACACCGTTAAGTTCAGAACTTTGAATTTCATAGGGTAGGATATTTTATTTGTATATACGGGATTTCGGACGAATCTCGAAGGGTTGGTAGAGACATTTAATTTCTCAAAGTCTCAGTCGGTGCACTGAGCCAGCAATTCCTCTGATCTCTTAAAGGATATGCCCTTCCCATTAGATATCGCTTAAATTACAAAAAGTAATAGGCTTTTGGTTGGGAAAAGTATCGCCTATGCAATACTATTGTCTATTATGTGACATCTGCTCAGTTAACCATGCATTGCATGCTAATCACATAAGCGATATTGGTGCCAAAACACAAGTGTTACTTAAGCAATACAAAGTTTTCTTAAGCGATACTCCTGTACTTGGGGAGGGTATAAATACCCTACTTAGCCCATTTTTACCATTTTCATCCATTTCGATGATGCTGTAACCCTTAAATTTGGAAAAAGCTTAGAGGAAACATTTTTAAGTGATTTTGGAGCTTGGATAAAGTTCCTTACGCGATATTCCATTGAATAGGAGGTAAGATTCCATTATTTTATTTTTTATTTCCTCATAATTTTTTAAAAATTCCTAAAACCTTAGTGTCTTGACTCTAGCACCATTAGGGTTCGAAGTTTACCAATTTTAAAGGAAAATATTCCTTGAGAAAAGAGGGACATTGAGTTGGTCTCAAATGTGCAATTCTATTAGAAGAACCTACATGGGATTTTACTTGATTTTAGACTCGAAGAAGAATAGTTCAATATTTGTATCATAGTTCTCATTTTCGTGAGTAAATTTTGATTTTGCTAGTGTATCTTTCAAAGCTTCTCAGAAAGAAATATCATTGGTTTAGCTGATTCTTTAGAATTTCTTTACTGTTCAGGTAGGCTAGGTTTACCCTTCTCATATATTGAACTATTTCACAGTATATTTTTGATATTATTTTATATGTAGGATGGTATTTAGGTGTTTGAAATATAATGGCCTAATATTGGGTAAGTTGGACTATCTAGGCTATTTTGAAACCATAATTTTTGCGTAATTGAGTTAGTTGTTTATGCTTTGAATAGAATTTATAACTTAGGTTTATTTAAGGCTTGTTTAACATCAAAAAGATGATTTAGATAACTTATTTTATTCCGAGGTAGAATTTTTCATATAATGTAATTTGGTTAGTAGAAGTGGGCCCCTTGATTTTTCTTAGGCAAGGACTTGAGCTAGTTTATATAGGCCCTTGGGTGCTTGATACATAGCGGTTGTGAAGGTTAGGCATTGGGAGTTGATTCTACTTATGGTAAGTTTGTCAATTGATTATGTGAATAATGGTATGAGCACCAGTTCAAGTCTTGTAATTGATTATATTATTGATAATACGAGCTCCAGTTCAAGTAAAACAATTTAATATGTTATTGATGATATGACCATCAGTTAAGGTAGACAATCGATCATGTTATTGATTATGATCATATGAGCACTAGTTCAAGTCTAACAACTGAATATGAACATGATGCCATAAGCATCAGTTCAAGTCCAACAACTAAGAGTTGTTTGTGATGTAATATAGTACAGGTGAATTTGTGTTCATGGTAGGTCAGTTAGTAGGTTATGGGTATTTGATTAATTACTTTTCTTGATTATACCCTCCAGGCTTATTAGCAACTGTGAGGGGTTGTTTGCTTTCTCCACATATTGGCTTATGGGGGGCAATTTATCAACATACTTGTGTAATCTTCAAGTTACTATTTAGAATTTGTTGATTTATTTATGCACACTGGTGTTGGATTCTATTTTAGGGATTTCCCTTTAACCATGACTTAGCTTACTTTTACTGGCATAATATCCTATTTATATGATGATTTAGCTAGGTCAGTCGATCATGCCTATTGAGTACCCGTGGTTTTTGCAATCATTCTACATTATGAACCTTTTTGTTGTAGATTAGAGTACTAGCTGACATAGCTGATTGGTAAATCATGTTGCATTTGATTTTTGAGATTGGGCGAGCTCTTGGAGTCTAATTTTCCTCTCTTTCATTCTATTTATCTATGTGTAGTATTTGATTCCAAGAAATTTTGTATTGACTATTTCAAAAGTTGTAGTTGCTCTTTTATCGACATTACTAGCTCGTATGGTGGTTTCTATATTTTATCTACCTTTTGGATAATATTATTGGCTCATTATTATTACAAGTCTTAAATATGATGCTTCCGGACATATAGGCCACTTTCTACTATATTAGCCCATTGACTGCTACTCCAAGCTACTATTTGGCTTACATACTTGTAGGGTATGGTAGGTTCCATAATGGATCATAAATTGTGTCATGACAAATTGGTATTAGAGTCTTGGTTTCACTAGTATTGTCGGTACAAGAGGAAATGTCTAATAGAGTCATGTGGATCAAAATGATGTTTGTTTCTTATCTTCTGGAGTCTATAGAAATTTTTAGGAGTTGTTAACTTCATTCACTCATTTCTTTCTAAGGTTTGAGTTGGTTTCTAAAGCATTCCTTTTGCTTCACACTTTCGTAGATGGCTAGGGCACGTGCTACTGCTACAAAAAATGAGGGTCTCTATCATTATTCATTGCTGAGCTAGAGATGGTGGACAACCTTGAAATAAGTCCCCATCTAGGGGAAGGGATTGGGAGCCTTCCCAACACCCTTCTCTTTCTCCATAGCTTGAGATTCTTTTACCTTAGCCAACGGTGGGCATAGGACAAGACCAAGCTCCACCGGGCTCTAGTTCTCCTTCATCACTCAGGGATACTTTGGTTCTTCTTTTGGGATTGGTTAGTAATACCTTTTATGATGGATCACATTAAACAATTAAGAGTGGTACTGTGGCGGGGACACAACCTATAGCAGCGGAGAGTTGAGGGTCATCATACATCAGCGGTTGCTCAGTCGATAGTCGCCTAGATAGTGTTTGCCCAGCCTTTTATGTCTATTGAGTTGTAGAATATGTTGGCTAGACTATTAAGATTAGCTCTGCTTAGGTATTTTAGTGCACCAAGCAAGGATGCATAAGAGTTCCATATTTATTATGAGTATAGGCTCCGTAATTTAGCCCTAACTGAGACTCGTAAGGTAGATTACACTATTTTCAGTTGGATTTGCCATCTCAACATTGTTGGGGAGGTCATCTTGATCCAGGTCAGCTGGATCTCCTCTTTTACATGGACACAGTTCTCAACGATCTTCTTTAAGAAGTACATGCCATATAGTCATAGATATCGATGAAAGATCAGTTCTCGAGGTTTGATCAGGACTCCATGACTATTTTTGATTATGAGTCTTGATTTCATGAGTTCTATAGGCATGCTTCTTCTATTCTAACTATTAAGTGTGGGAGGGTTATTTTCTTTGTTCGAGGATTGAGACCTTTTCTTCTCGTGTCTACTCAGAGTTTGGTTATTGTGGGAAGGTCTTTGACAACGCCCAAGAAATACCTTCACTCTAAAGATTATGCGGTCACTATCAAATATAGTAACCTAACAAAAGTAGCGGTCAAATCCTAAGGGAATACATAGAATCATGTATCTAAGCAGTTGTCATCAACGGGCAGAACTAGAAAACTAAATGGGTGGAGTTGAGTAGCAACATAGAATAAGTAGCTAATATCAACATCAGTTGTAATCAATCATAAGTGAACACTAAGATTGTGTTTCACCTAGCTTCTCAAATCCATAGGCTTATCGTGCTTTGATGAACCAACCTGATACCTTGCCTGCAAAATTTGATAAGTTATGTACCTTCAACAGTCTTTTGGGTGAGCTGATAGATTTCACCATGTACTTTTCGAGTCTCGTGATGTCGCCTTACTAACCATTATCTTGATCCAAGTTAACTATTCCCTGATGAGTCTCTAGTTATTAGATGACACCTAACCATCTTGCTTAAATAATACCTAGTAGCGTGGATCAACAGTTAAACTTCAAATTGTTGTTTTCATTATCTTTTCCTAGTCACTCTTCTTTTTGAGTATTTAGCAATAATGTAGGAGGGATTTTAATGTTTGTAACCTCTAAGATAACTATTTAATTGAAGATAACACAATGCATGTATGAGTCGCTGTTTAGAACAACAATAACACTTACCCTACTTGGTCAATCCGCCAAGGTTTCCATAACCCTAGCTAAGGATTTTTAGTTTCTCATGCTTGTAGAGTAATCAACAACATTCATGACTGAAATAAGTTGAAATTATAATAATCATAACTGAAAGAACAAAATACTAACATAATTAATCAACCAAAATAATTTCAAGAGAATTTCAAGAACAAAATTGAATCTCGATGTTAAAGTATGATTGTAAGTATCAAGAGTCTATCACTTCTACTAAAAATCACTTTCGGGGTATTTATAATACTTGAGGAAACCCTAAAATCAATGTACAGACAGATAAAGACAAAAAAAGGTCAGTGACCACTTATGTATGTCCACATGCTACTTGGCCTTGGGCGCATATGGCGCATGCAGATGGAGGTTGGGCGCATGTAGACACCTACGTGTACAGGAAATTTCCTACAGCTCTACACTTGAGATTTTGGTCTTCTAGCACTTTCCTCACCCACATGTAGCCTAGTCTTGGGATCTTCAATTCTGGTACTTAGCCTAGTCTTATATAAATCAGATACTCTACAAGTGGTCCACATGTAGACATGGGTAAGAGCCATGACTTCCTATACTTGGAACCAAGCTTCAAATCTTCATCTTTCATCACATGCTTTGGTCGCGTACAATTTGGAAAGTCGCAGGAATACCCAAAATTGATCAATTAAAAAGACAAAAACGCCATTTTTCATCTTTTTCATAAGCTTTGCATCCAAAACCTAGTTTCCTGCAAAATATACCCAAAACGCATCATATCTAACAAAACAACATAAGAAACTTGCACATTTTCCTCAATTCAAGCCTCAAAAGATCTATATTTCTATAGAACACCAACACCCTTAAATTAGGATCTTTGCATGTCCTTAAACAACACAACACAACAAAACAACACAAAACAAAATACCACACTTAATTTGGAGAATCTAAGCTATTCAAGTCAGTCAATCAACACTTTATTCTCAAATCACAACACCCTCTCTGACATAACCCGAACTAAGGCCTTGCCGTAATTGGCATCCTAAGTTCAACCAGGATCGGGGACCACCACCATAACCCAACTCAACCTCCAAATACGCATAACCTGAGTTAGATAAATTTCAAACATATGACAAGATAACATTTATTACAATTTCCAAATTTTGGGATAGGTCTATAACCGTGATCAACCCAAAAAGTCAAACCAACAATCAGCCCCAATATCAATGCCAATATTAAGGTTGACACAAATAATGACACCATCCATTTCAAGCCATAGTAGTTCCACAAAGCCCCAAAACAAATGAAAAACAATATTCGGATGGGACATGCCCCCAACCATAGACAAAACTAATATCCATAAAATGACGAAAGTATGTAAAGACATCCCTGATATAAAATGGAACCTTCTGGAAATGGAAGCTCACCACTAAAATCCAACAACTTATCCCAAATCCGATCACTAAATGGGAGGAGTAGAATGGTCAGGTCCTATATCATTTTGGCACACAGCTACCCAAAGTTGGGTTCGCGGTTGAATGCTAGCAAGTACTTAGGATAAGGATAAAATACAGGAAACTTTTAAAACAAACTAAACCAACTATATGCATTCACAACCATACATACATATGTATATAACAATGTTCGAAGAAGTAACCGAGTCAAGCATGCATTTAAAACCATTAACCTAGGTATTTGTAGCTTAACCATCATAATCCACCCATATGTTATATGGGTGTAGTGTCACCCCCTGGATGGGCCAGATGCATGTAGCCGCACGAACTGGAGATACCATAGGAGTAGGAAATTCTCGTGTATACTTTGCTCTCTATGATACATATATACAAGTATTAGTGGATTCTGGTGTGACCCTCAAGTATAGGTTCTCTATTCCCAATAATCATGTTGGCAAACATGAGTTTCTAGTATCCGTCCTTTGGACTCATACCTTCACGGTTAGCTATCACACCCCACCATTATATCCTAAGACACATACATTACACACGAACCCCAAGAGCATAAAATAGATGCGGATATTTGGACTTCATATCTTCCTCTGCTTCCCGTGTAGCTTCTTTCACCTTATGGTTCCACCAAAGAACCTTAACCGAAGCCACATCCTTAGTTCACAACTGAAGAACCTGCCTATCAAAAATATCAACCAAGATTTCAACATAAGACAAAGAATAGTAGATAGCCAGTACTTCTAAAGGAGCAAACGAAGAAGGATCACCAGTGCACTTTCTCAACATGGAAACATGTAATACCGAATGAACCAAACTCAAGCTAGAAGGCAACTCTAGCTTATAAGAAACATTACTAATTCTATGCTAAACCTCATAAAGACCAACATATCGGGGACTGAACTTCCCCTTCTTACCAAACTGCACTACTCCCTTCAAGGGTGATGCCTTGAGAAAAACCTTATCCCCAACCTCAAAGTTCAAGTCTCTATGCCTAACATCCACATAGGATATTTGGAAACTTTGGGCAGCCTTAATCCTCTCCTGAATCACCTTTAGTTTTTTCATAGCCTGAAAACAAAATCCAGACCAAACATATCTACCTCACCAAGCTCAAACCAACCAATAGGAGACCGACACCTCCTACCATGCAATGCCTCAAAAAGGGCCATACCAATACTAGAATGATAGCTATTGTTATAAGTAAACTCCACCAAGGGTATATGGTTAACATAATTTACACCTTAATAAATCATACAAGCCCAAAGCATATCCTCCAACGTCTTAATAATTCTCTCTGCTTGCCCATCTGTTGCTAGATAAAAAGCAGTACTCAGACTCACTTTAGTCCCCTACCCTTTCTGAAAAGATCGCCAAAAGTGAGATGTAAACTGCATGCAATAATCAGAAATAATTTAAATATGCACCTCATACAGCTTCATAATCTCCTGAAGATACAACTTTGCATAATCCTCCATCGAGAAGGTACTCTGCACTGGCAAAAAATGAACAGACTAAGTCATTCTATGCACAATGACCCAAATTGAATCATATTGATTTCGAGATCGAGGAAAACTGGTAAGGAAGTCCATATTGATCACCTACAATTTCCATTCTGGCAAATCAATTTCTTGATATAACCCTCGGGGCCTCATGTGTCCAACCATAACCTGTTGACACATCATGCACTTGGTAACTAAATCAACCACATCCCTCTTCATGCCATTCCACAAATATATCTCCTTTAGATCATGATACATCTTAGTTGAGCAAAGATGAACAACATAGGGTGACTCATGTGCCTCAACCAAAATCCTTTGTCTAAAACTGTCGACATCAAAAATACACAGCCTCCCTTAGTACTGTAAAGTACTATCATCGCCGATCTCAAGCACCACTACCTTTTTCTTACCGATGTAACTCTTTATTTTTATCAAAATAGGATCTACCACTTGCTTCTTCTTAATTTCCACGTAAAGACACGATCAGACAATATCTTGCACCACCACACCACCATCCTTAGAGTTTAAAAGGAAAACTCCAAGATTATCTAAGAGGTGAATATCTTTCACCAATTCCTACATTCCTTCCTACACATGAGCCAAAGTCCCTATGGATAACCTACTAAGAGCATCAACAACCACTTTAGCCTTACATGTGTGATAGTGAAAACTCATATCTTAGACCTTGAGATGCTTAAGCCATCTTTTTTGTCTAAAATTATGCTCTTTATAAGTGAACACATATTGTAGGCTCTTATGATCAAAAAAGATATCCACGTGAACACAATACAAATAATGTCGCCATATTTTCAAATCAATCACAACCATCATCAGCTTAGAACATTGAGTAGTATAATTCCTCTCATGCACTTTCAACTATCTCGAAGCATAGGAAATTACCTTTACATAATGCATCAACATGAAACCAAGCGCTACTCGAGATACATCATAATAAACCACGAACCCATCATTTCCTTCTGGCAAAGTCAGAATTAGAGGTGAATTTAACTTATCCATAAACTTCTTGAAACCCCCTTTGCAAGCATTTGACCAAGAAAACTTGACCTTCATCTGAGTTAACTTAGTCAAAGGAGAAACAATCAATTAAAAGCTTTCCACAAACCGCCTATAATACATGGCTAAACCTATGAAGTTCTGAATACTGGATGGAGTCGTGGGTCTAAGCCACCTGTTCACCACAATAACTTTTTATAGATCCACGATGATCCCCTCACTAGAAATAATATGACCCAAGAAAGTTACAACATTCAATAAAAACTCACAGTTGGAAAAATTGGCATGCAACTGATATTCCTTTAAGGTGTGCAACACCACACAGATGTGATTAATATAATCTACCTCACTCTTCGAATAAACCAAAATGTTATCAATAAATACAATAACAAAAAGACCAATTACTAAGGAAAAACCTTGTTCCTCAGATCCAAAAATGTTGCTTGAGCATTAGTCAACTCAAATGACATCACCAAAAACTCAAAGTGCCCATACCGAGTATGAAAAACTATTTTAGGCATATCCGCCTCATTAATCTTTAGATAATGGTACCAAGGCCAAAGAACTATCTTAGAAAATAACTAGGAACCTTGCAACTAGTCGGACGGATCATCTATCCTTAGAAAAGGAAACTTGTTCTTGAACATCACCTTTACTATCTATAGTCAATCCACATTCAAAGGGAACTATTCATCTTGCGCACAAAAAACACCAGTGCCTCGCAAGGAGATACACTAGGATGAATAAACCCTTTATCCAGAACATCCTTAGTTGTATCTTGAGTTTCCTCAACTCAGACGAAGCCATTCTATAAGGAAGAATAGAAATTTCACAATTGTCCAAAACTAGATCAATACCGAATTTGATTTCCCTATCTTGAGGAACACTAGGAAGATCATCCACAAATACCTTTGGAAACTCATTAACCACTAGAACTGACTGGAAAGAAGGACCTTTTGAGTTTGAATATTTTAACTTGACTAAGTGATAAAGACAGCCTTTAGAGATCAACCTATAATCTCTAAGAGAAGAAATAAATCTCCCCCTAGGAGTTAAAGAAACACCCTCACATTTCTTAAATGGCTCACCAGGGAACCTAAAGAAAACCATACGGGTTTGAAAATCCAACATCACATAGAAAGAATATAAATAATCCATCCCAAAATAACATTAAAATCGACTACACCAAACTCAAATAGATCTATCGAGGTCTACTTTCCACAAACAGATACCACACCCCCCATATAGACTCTCTTAGCAACAATCAAGTCACCTACTATGGTAGAAATAGAAAAAGGATCCAAAATAACTTTCAGATTGTAATCAGATGATACAACCATATAAGGAGTCACATAGGAGAGAGTGGACCCTGGATTAAGCGAACAATATATGTTATTAGAGAAAATCTCTAATGTACCAGTAATAACATCAGTGGATGCCTCGGAGTCCTATTGGGATGCCAAAGCATACAACCTATTCCTAACAATACTAAAACCATGAGCAGTAACCTAAGTATATGCAACACCACCAGGTGTAGGAGCAGAAGATAAAGCCACGGGAATCTTATTCGCCCCAAAGCAGCCTTATTAATCAAAAAATCCTTTAGTCGATAGCCTACATGGCCACACTTAAAGAATATGTCATTTCCTTCATCATAACCACGATGAGCAAGACCACAAAACCAATAAGGAGATCATGAAAAAACTAACTGACCTTTACTTGTAAGAGATTGGGAACCCTGTTTGCCAAAAATTATCACCACCATGATGACGCTTGTCTCCTTCCTAGTAAGGAGCACTAGCAGAAGAGTAGGAACCAAAACTCCCTAACTTCTTTTTCTACCATTTACCACCATCCTAACCACCTTGAGAATGAGCACCTCCCTGGTCAGAAAACCTACTGTTCTTACCCTATCTATCCCCAAACTCCAGCTGCTTTTTTTATACTCCATTTACTGATATGAATAGTCAACCTTGTGATGCCCATATCTTTAATCAACAAGGAAGTCTTGCTCTCCAAAATCAAATCCTGATTCAACCACGAGGTGAACATCCACATTATTGGTCATATGTCTGCCACCAAATTAGAAGCATACCTTTTCAATTGATGAAACTTTAAGGCATATTCCTTGATAGACATTTTCCCTTGCTTGAGATTCAAAAGCTACTCTATCTTAGCTTTTCTTCACTCTTGTAAAAAAAATGATCTAGAAAAGAACTAGAGAAGGCATCCAATAAAGATGACTCTTCCATATCCCCTCTATCCCTATCCCATACTTCTTACCACTGATAAGTAATATCTTTGAGTTGATAAGCTACAAAGTTTACTCTTTCCATATTAGTAGACTACATCACCTAAAATATCTTTTCTATTTCATCCAACAAGCCCTGTGGATCCTTCTTCACCATCACTCCACAAAAAGTGGGAGGACCCATCTTAATATATCGGCCAACCCTTATGTCCTTAGAAAGCAACCCGCTTAACAAATCCTGCTTAGCCTGAGTAGTAACCAATTTAGAAATAGCATGAATAGACTGACAGGATTTTGAATTAGTAAATGTGACTTTAGGAGGACTAGTAGCAAGCGATGGAACTCCAAAACTATTAGGGATACAATTGTGAGATCAAAGATGAACCCTAGAAGTAGGATGTAACCCTTTAAGCATTACCCCTAGATATGATAGAAGAAATTCTTTGTGTTCCAGATCTACGAGGCATAATTTGAAAGAGAAACAAACAAAGATTAGTGAAGATTCCAAAACTGAGACTCCAAGCATGAGAATAGAATACCATGAAAGTGAAACATTCCTAAATGTGTTGTATCCTCTCCCTTATGAGTGTGGCGTACTACATAACCCTAAAAGAGACTCTAATCGACATGGCTTTGTGGACTCCCAATTGACTATGAATCTAGTCTTTGATACATACTTGATGCGACTCAACTAGGGGCCATGTTGTAATGGCCATCCCAAGTCCGATAGGAACTGGAGACCACCCCCGTTACCCAACCCAACCGTCATCTGCTTGTCCTGAGTTAGCTAAATTTTGAGTATATAGCAAGATAGTGCAACAACTCATATGATAATTTGGTATAAGATTACAACCATGACTGACCCAACCAAGTCCAACCACCCCATACCAAAGCCATAAATCAAGCCATAACAAAAAATGATATCAAAACATAATATAATTAATCCCAAAATGAAATAGAATGGAACAACAAACTATATAGTCAAATGATGTTATCCCTTATGCTTATTCCAATGCCAAGGCTGACACCAATACCGATCCCACCTATTCCAACAAATAGAAGTATCACAAAGCCTCTAAACAAAAGAATAATAAAACTTAGTTAGGACATGCCCCTAACCATACAAAACTAATATCAAAAATAAAAATAAAAGTGCCTGAAAATATCAATAACATGAAATAAAACCTTCCAAAAAGATGTAAGCTCACCACTTCAGTCAAAATTTTATCCCCGGGTAAATCACTATGTAGGAAGAGTAGAATGGCTTGTTCCTGCATAGCGTTGGTAAACAACCATTAGTAAATGGGTTAGCAGTAAATTCTAGCATGATCTCATAATAAGGGTAAATTAATTCCATTTATAAAACCAAGTAAAACCATCCATATGAACACATCCATAAATATATATAAAACCATGCTGGGAAAAGGGAATGTGTAGCTTTGCTGTCCTAAAACACCCATAAGCGATATGGGTTTAGCTCCCCCTTTTAGAATAGCCCAGTGCATATAGCTGCATGACCTAGAAAGAAAACCTTAGGATGACTAGTACATCTACCAAAATATAGTGTGAAATCATACACACGATCACCAAGACCAATAGCATATCGATAAATATTTGTTTCCAATTTTGGTCCCCTGGGGATCACCACCTTCCATGACTTTACTACACATCCTGCCATTATTGACCACTTAAAATCAATTACCAAATAACCAAACCATTATCCATTTATTATCCAAGTTCATCAATATTTTACTATCATACCAATCCTTACTTGCAAGTATCATCTATAGCCAACAATTTATAGGTTTAAGGGGACTTTCATGTGCCCTTCCATTTACCATATTAAATCACTTAGGGGATTCCATGTACCCTTCAAGTATAACCATTTATCTATTTACCCTTTCAAAATAATTAAATTATGCATAATTTATTCACAAAATTTTAAAAAAAAACAAGAGTTCCATTAAAAGTAGTCAATGCAATAAAGATATCTTTATAAGCATTTTGTCAAACACATTGGGGGTATAATATGACAAAAACCAATTTCAATTACCAATAACCCATTCCCATGCAATCCAATTATACTAACCTGCCATTAATACATATATAAGGATAACTAAAACCATTGGAAACTATAACCAACTATTTAACATCAAACCCCCAATTTATATTTGAAAGCCAAAATTATAAAATCAATGAAATAATGAAAACATTCATTAAAATGATGCTTTTAGATATAAGTAACAATGAGTGAAGATAACATGGCTTAAACCAAGATCATGAAGGAAAGAAATCACCAAGCCAAGCCCTAAATAAATTCTCTAGTTGAAACCCTAGCTTTCCTTGTCCAAAAGCTTTTGAGAAAATTTTAAAGTGTTTAAAAGAGTTTCTAAGTGTTAATTAATTGAATATTAGGGTAGATAACATTCCAAGTAGGTTAGAATTATTGGGACCTTATTAGGATATGTGGGGAAATATTCAGAATACCCCCACTTAAATTGTACCAAAATCCCAATACAAGGATACGATTGAGCCTCACAAGTCGTACCTTTCACATATAAGTGGTACCCTTCACTTGTACCTAGCCTAAATTTTTTGATCAAACACTATCCAACATACGACTCATCCAACCAAGTCATATCTAAAGAATATGATCTATACCCTTTATCCGTATCCCTAGTAGATTTAAACCCAAGGAAGATTTAGATATTATCCCCCATATGAGTCTTTGGTATGAATCATACCCTAGCTTACAGTTCATGGTGAGCAACTCGTACTTAAATCCAACCTAAGTAACCAAGTCTAATATTAATTTAAGGAGCCGAATGATTCATAACCACCAATACGACTCGTTCCCCTAAGTCGTACTATTTCTAGTAATTCAAATGTTGAAGTTTGCAAAATCCTTGTGTGACCTCGGGGAAGGTTCATATCTAATGCCATATTCCATATTTCATAAGCTCCAATTGGGGAAGCCGCAACCTACCTTGATAAGATTGTTCATAGATGACCATTCAATCTAGAAGCCTATAGGAGTACTTCATGATGTGCTCGTTAAAGTTGACTATTTTATCTTCCCATCCGACTTTGTGATCTAGGGTATTGAAGTTCCCATCATTATTGAGAGGCCATTCTTAGCTATCAAGAAGTATTTGGTAGATGTGAAATACAAAGAGATGAATTTTGCTTGAATATCAAGAAGGTGTCATTCAATGTATGCAAGTCCATGAAGCAACCAATGGACATACAATTTATATCAGTGATTTATTTCATCCATAGGGAGGTAATAAATCATATCGGTGTGTGCTTGGTAGATTATACATTGGTAGTGGTTTTGTGTAATTATGAAACGAAAGAAGTTGAAGTTCTTGATGAGGTTGGTGCATCTTCAATGGGACTTGGATCTTATATCGAGAACCAAGTAAAGTTGGACCTTGATCTTAAAAACTGTAAGAACCCACCCGTAAAACCATCTATTCTTGAGACACCAAAAATTGAATTGAAGCCATTACTTCCCCATCAAATATATGTTCTTAGGGGATGGGTATAATTTTTCTTTCATCATTGCGAGTGACCTTGATCTCAAATAAGTGGAAGCTTTGAAGATGTTAGTAAAAAGGTTCAATTGAGCCATTGGATGGACAATTGTAGATATCATAGCAATAGACCTTGGGATTTTTTCGTACAAAATAAAAATAAAAATAAAGATCATGTGCTTAGTGTGGAACATCAAAGGAGGATAAATCAACCCATGCAAGAGGTGGTGAAGAAATACATTATAAATTAGTTTGACGCGGGAGTAACCTATTCAACCTCTAATATAAATTGGGTGAGTTTGGTGCAATCTTTTCACAAAGAAAGGTGGCCTCATGGTAGTTGTGAATGAAACAAATGACCTTATTCCCATTCAACCGGTCACCATGTGGTGGGTATGCATGGACTACAAAAATTTGAACTCATGGACCAAAAAAGACTACTCCTAATGCCCTTTATGGACAAAATTTTAGATCAATTGGCTAGGTGGGGGTGGTATTACTTTCTAGATAGTTACTCTGGATTTAATAAAAATTTTATCACCTTAGAAGACCATAAGAAAATGATGTTCACTTTCCCTTACAAGATATTTATATTCAAGTGGATGTCCTTTAAGTTGTGAAATGCACGGGCAACATTTAAATGTTACATGCTATCAATTTTTGTGGATATGGTTGAGGATTCAATGAAAGTATTCATGGATGATTTCTCGATAGTAGGGAACTTATTTGAATTATGCCTTGAGAACCTAAGCTAGGTACTTGATAGATGTGTAGAAACCAACCTTACCCTAAATTTAGAGAGATATCATTTCATGGTAATGGAGGGTATTGTTTTAGGCCTTAAGGTCTAAGGAAAAGTCATACAATTTCATCAAGCTAAGGTAGAGGTGATTGCCAAGTTAACCCCCTCTCCCCTATTTTGGTAAAGAGTGTTTAGAGATTTCTTGGGTATGTTGGATTCTATTGCCTTTTCATCAAGGGTTTCTCAAAGATTACTCATACTTTATGCAAGATTCTTGAGGAAAAAATTGAATTTGATGGAAATTTTATAAAGTCTTTCAATTGTCTCAAGGAACTCCTTATGTCGGCTACCATCATAGTAGCTCTGAATTGGTCATTACCCTTTGAATTAATGTGCGATACAAATGGTATTGCTCTATATGTGGTATTGGGAAAAAGAAAAGATAAGTTGTTCCACCCAATCTACTAAGCAATCAAGACGTTGATTGATGACCCACATAACTATACAGTGATGGAACAAGAGTTACTACCAGCTATGTAAGCTTTCAAAAAATTTAGAGCATATTTGTTAGGCATGAAGGTGGTTTTGCACACAAATCACACCTCTCTTAAGTACCTCATGGTGAAGAAGGAATCAATTCCATGCCTAATTAGATTGATCTTACTTTACAAAAATTCAACTTTAAGGTAAAATATCAAAAGGTTTATGAAAACTAAGTAGCCAACCATATTTTGTGTCTTGATGGTAATCATGAAAACCATGGGGAAATAGAGATTGATGCTTCTTTTCCTAATGAGCTAATTATGTCAATTATGGGGAAAGGCATACCGTGGAATGCTGACTATGCTAATTAAGTGGCAAGAGGTGTAGTTTAAGAAAGACTTAACTATCATCAAAAGAAGCGGTTCTTGTTTAATGTAAAAAAATATTTCTTGGGATGAACCCTTCTTATTTCAGGTGTATCAAGTCAAGTTCTTGGGTCATACTCCTCAAGGTAGTGATTTTAGAAGTTTTGAAATCATGTAGATAAGTACAAGCACTTTTACAGGGTTTATATAGTCTGTCTTCTATTTTAGTACCTTCAGGTGGTCGTTCTAACCTAGTTGTACCTTATCAATTATGTTGGAACATAGATGGTTCTATGGTGTGATGAGGTTGGACATTTAACTAACGATTGTTTGTGATGTATTTTTATGGCTTCTCCTATATCGGCTATGAGAGGTAGTAGTTCTATTAGAGGTATATCTAGCAGAGGTAGTGGTGCCCATGGTAGAGGTTTTATTTTTGCTCAGTCAGATAATAGTTGTAGTTAGTGCTATGCGATACCCGCCATACTAGAGGCAAGAATTTCTGATGCTATTAGCACAAGTATCATCCATATTTATTTAAGATCAGCATCTATTGTTATTTTATCTAGGGTCAACTTTTATGTGCCTTTATATTTTTCTTTGTGTATTGATTCTATTAGTCAGCAACTTGTTGTGCCTATCTGTGTATCTTGCGTCGTGAGTTTTTCTATGTACCCGACATAGATAGACCTGATTGTCTTAGATATGGTAGATTTAAATATCATTTTTTCTACGGATGGGTTGGATCCTTATAAATATTGTCCAATATTTTTATGTTAAGTCCATGACATTAGCCCTGCTTGGTATGCTAAGTATAGCTTTGAATGGTGTGCTTCATTTAAGTCCCAAAAGGGTTATATATTTTCTTTAGGCTCGATGCTTGGTTGAGAGGTGATGTTTATCTTATTTGGCTAATATTCTTGAAACTAGTGTTGATTCACCTCTTCCATTCAATTCTATTCATACTATCTGTGAGTTCATCGATGTTTTCCCTATAGATTTGCCTTGTATGCCTCTAGTTTATGATTTTCTTTACCATTGACGTTGAGCTAGGAACCAAGCCTACTTTTATTTATCCTAATAGGATTGTGCCAGTTGAGTTGAAGTAATTGAAGGATCATTTTGATAAGTTGTTGGATAAGGGATTTATCAAACTTAGTTTATCACTTTGTAGTGCACCCATCATGTGTTTGAAGAAAAATAATGGATCCATGGGTATGTGTGTTAATTATTGGTAGTTGAACAAGGTAAAGGTTAAGAACAAGTATCCTCTTCCTCGTATTAATGATTTTTTCGATCAATTATAGGGTGTTTTATTATTTTTGAAGATTGATTTGAGATCCAAGTATCACAAGATTTGGGTAAGAGCTTCAAATATTCTGAAAACCATTTTTCAAACTTGGTATGATCATTATTATTCATAATTATGTCCTTTGGGATTATCAATTCCCTAGTTGTATTCGTGGAGCTGATCAATTGGGTATTTTGATTGATTTTTTTACTCTTTTGTCATTTTATTTATAGATGATATCTTTGTTTATTACAAAAGTAAGGTCGATTATAATGAACATGTATAGATTGTTCATTATAGATGGAGGGTTGAAAATTAATATACTAAGTTCTCTAAGTGTGAGTTTTTGTTGGAGTTTGTCTTTTGTTGGGTCATATGATGACCATAGTTGGTATTATGGTAGAATCGGCAAAGATTGCAATGGTTCGTGATTGGGCCAGGCTTACTTCTCCTATTGAGATATTTTCTTTATTGGTTTAGTAGGTTATTATCATTTCTTTGTTAATGGTTTTTCATATATTGCACCTCCATTTACAAATTTTACTCAGTAGATGAAATCCTTGTGTTTCAATGCTTGTGAGGCAAGCATTCAAAAGCTCAACGATTTGTTGACTTCAGTTCCCTTCTTAACTTTTCCCAAGGAGAGTATGGGTTTTACCATATTTTGTGATGCTTTGGTTTTGGGTTAGGTGGTGTATTGATATAGGAGGCTAAGGTGAGTACTTATGCTTCTCGTCGGTTGAAGCCCTAAGAGATGAATTACCCTACCCATGATTTAGAGTTGTGCATGGTTATATTTGCTTTGAGGTTAAGGAGGTACTACCTGTATAGAGTCCTTTGTAACATTTTCTTTGATCATCATAGCCTTTAGAATATCTTCACCCATTAAGATAATAATATGGGGCATCGTCATTTGCTTGAGTTCCTTAAGGATTATGATCTTACTATTCTCTATCATATGGGCAAGGCTGGCATGGTTGCGGATGCCTTGGGCCAAAACTTTACTAGCATGGGCATGTTGGCACATCTTTTGATGTAGGAGAGGCCTTTTGCCTTTGAGGATAAGTCTTTGTCTAACCAGATGTTTACGCTTTATATTTTAACACCTGGGTGTGTTTTGGCATTTGTTAAGGCTAGGTTTTCCTTTATGGAGTAGATTCAGGCTCATAAATTTTATGATGGTGGGTTAAGAGTGATTTGGGATAAGGTTTTAAGTGGAGAGGCTAAGGAAGCATCACTTGAGCCAGATGGTATTATGAGAATTGGAGGCCGAGTTTGTGTGCCGAGAGTGGGAAATTATATTAGATTGATTCTGGAGAGACTCATTGATCTAGATATTCTATCCATCTAACAATGACTAAGATGTATCATGATTTAAGGTATCACTACTAGTAGGGTTGTATGAGAATGGATGTAGCGGATATTAAAGAACGTCGCCTATGTTACCAATAGGTGAAGGCCGATCATTTGAGACCTAGTAGTTGTCTCTAGATATCAAGACTGGGTTGCCTCATACATCTAGTGGTTTTGTATAATGATTCTCTAAGTTATTTCCCTAATTTAGTTGTATTTTAGCCCTTTTGATCCTTCCCACAATAGCTACAGGTCATTTATGACTTACTGGAACTCTGGGTTAGGTTATGGGACATTTTATTCAGATTTTAGGCTCATTTTCAATATTTAGAGCTTTCACTATTTATGATTAGGTCATGGACCAAAACTTCTAGTAGATGACCTCAGATGAGAATTTTGGCAGTGCCATCAGCTCTAAAAACTTGATTTTAGGCTAAAGAGATCCTTAGTTCATGTCCCATCAATTTTATACACATTTTGAGCTATTGGGCGGATTATGTGAAAATAGAATTACAGGTGTGGTCCCCCTAATTAGTAGCAACAACATCGGATGAAAGTTTTGATGGTTCTATTGAGTCTACAATAAGGAAATTTGTATGGTAGCATATTTTGTTTGCACATACAGGATTTCGTACGAATACCAAGCACCCGGTATAATTAAATTCAAGAATTAGCAAAATATGGTGCATCATGTTACTGATGCAACCGATTAAGAGAGAATATTGTCTCTTAAGTAGACTCCATGTATCCAACATGTTGTCTCTTAAGACACATTGATAAATTAAATTATGTCCACTTAAACAATCACTGAGTTTGCTTAAATGGGTATCGCCTAAGTGGCTTAGAAACCTGACCTTGAAGCCATATCGCATAAGTGGTATCAATTCCACCTAACAAACTGTATCTTAAGCAATATGGTGATTGGTTAAGAGACACCTGGCATTATTTAATCCTCTTTCTCCACCATATTTTCGATCACTTTTTCCACTCTTTTTACACCAAATTAAGAGTGCAAAGAGTAGAAAAAGTGGGAAATTAACTACATAAGTTAAGGTAAGCTAACCTAACTTATCTACGTCATTTCCCATTATTTTCCCTTTAATTTCCATGCTTATTCTAGGTAAATTCTTAGAAAATAGGGCTTGTATTCCTTATATTTTAGGGTTGATTTGTGATGTGAATTGTGCTCCATTTGTCCTCAACTTTTGAGCACAACTTCCTTGTCCTCTGAGGGACCTCGTGATGTGTTCAAATTTGGATACCATTTGTGGGCTTCGCTGACCCATTCTTGACCCAAAATTTTACTCGACCATTAATATAGAAATATGGGTCTCATTTTACTTCTAATGAAATATAGATTGCAATTTTGATAGCACAATGACATTTTAGGATCGTGGAGTGAAAACGAATGATTTATGGATGATTCAGTTATTGTGGTTCATCTTCAAGGTAGGCTTTTATCTGCTCTTCTTCTTGAGATGGTATTAGTTGTATGTTGCATGTTAAAAAAAATGTTAGGCTGTGATTATGGGTAGAACACTGTGACTTATCCTAAATTATAAGTTTAGAGTTAGAAAGGTATTTGACTCTTATATTGAAACACTTATTATACTTCTAAAATCCTATTACTTGTATTATATATAGTTCTAACTTGTAGTATGATTATGATATTATTTTTCATATGAAATTTAATTTAGGTATTGGAATCCTGATTAGTATGATTAGTTTGATTTGCATAAATTAGGGAAAATCTATTTAGTTGCTATTATTTTGATGGGATTAACTTAGTTGCTCATAATTGGGAAGAACTACTATCTTAGGGCTATTTATGGCTTATGCAACTTCTAGAACTAAATGTACACACCATAGCCTATCCTTGGATAGACACTTGTCTAAAATGGATTTTGAGGACTAATAGTGGGCTTCTCTGGCCTACCTTATGTGAAGAGTTGTGTTAGCTTTTTAGACTTTTTTATGCGTATTATCATGATTAGACTCAGTTTAGGTTAATCAACCCTTAGTATGATGTTTAATATGTTACATGGTGGATCATAATGGTCTTTCCCTGGATTATGATGTTATGGTTACATTGGATATATATTGGGCCTAAGGCCGTGATTATGATATTGTTTGGGTTTTGGGAAATATTCCATTCTTGTAAAGGAAATGGTCATAGTGTATAGGCATATTGATGATTATAATATTATTGTTTGAATATCAGTGATTGCATGCATAGATTTTGTACAATCATGATATCTTAGACGGTACACGGTACGATTCCCACAAATATATTTTTATTCCTCTTCTCCTAAAAAGGGATTTACTCCTATTTTTTACTTTTAAATTGGATTTCTTCATAATGGGAATCATAGCATCTTAATAAATAACTTATGAGCATTTGAGACTTAGAATAATGATCTTAGAGATGTGACCAAAATAGATTTTGGTCCACAGTCTTACTACTACTGTCTACCCTAGTTGATAGAGATTCCAACTACTTCTACATACCTATGATTATTTAGTCTAGGATATTACCTCGGGCAATGGATTTATTGATTTACACTCGTTTATCCACGGTTCTAGCTATGCACTTATATATATATATATGTATGTATATATACACATATCTCGAGTACTTAATGAATAGGCAATTAATGATGATATTGATGATATGAGTTTTGATTCAAGTCCGGTGATTGATGATGATATTGGTGATCTGAGTTTCAATTCTTGTCTGACTATTAATGGTATTATTAATGATACAAGTTTATATACTAGGTTACTTTATGACATTAAGATCAGTTATAGTACTATGGAATATAGATTGTCATTTATTCTTGCATGTGCATTACCTATCACCAGTATGCCTCTATATCTATCAGCCTTATGGGGGGCCTAGGTATAGGCTCGAGCTGTTGTTTACTGAGTGTTGATTGGACCTACTGAGCATATGACAGTGGTGGTTTATGAAAGCCCTAGTTAGGTAATATTTTTTCAAACTAGCTAGTTAGCTTGTTTTGTTATTGTTATTATGGTTAGCTCGTGAAAGGTTGATTATTGGACTAATAATAGGATTTGAGGTATGCTTTCAATTCATTCACCATATAGTTATATTATTCTACATGATTATCTCATGGTTAGGAATAATGAATTCTGACCCTAATAGTCTGTTTCATATCTTTATAGTTGCTTATTTATTGTATTTATCTCATGTTTAGACGTATGGATTAGAGAACCTATTTATATTTACGTAGTTTGTACTATGATTAGAGGCCTGGAGATGCTAGAGTTATTATATAGTTTGTACCCTTGGGTTATCCTTTTTATGTATATTAATCTTTCTATTGTAGTTATAGTATTAATATATATCCCTCCCTCATAGTGCTAAGGTCTTCGAGTTTTGTTAGAATAGGGTAACCTATCCTTATCATTCCATTAGCTTATTATGTTAGTTAATTGGGTATGAATAAAATAGTTATCCTTATGTTCTACTTAGCTTTATTATGTAGTTCCTGGACATCTATGAGTAGTTTACATTTCTTCTTACATATTATTTATAATTGCATTATCTTTGGAACTCAATCGATAGTTACCTACTAAGTACCATGTGCTAGTACACATACTAAACTTCTACAACCCAGAAATCATAGTACAAGTTATAGCCATTATTGTGTGCGTCATGTGGAACAACTATGGTTCGGAGTAATATGTAATACCTCGTACTTCTACCTAGCTTGAAATCATCCTAAGTATGTGAGAAACTAACTTTGAAAGATGAATCCACTTTTATATATGTGGAATTTTTAAGATTTTCACTTTTTTCATGTGGGAAATTGAATTAGCTTTCCAACTATACCAATTTCATCCAAATTCATTATCGTTATGGCCGTTTTATAGAATGCAGTAAAAACTACCCAGGTACGACAATGAGGGACAACGGACCATCGAGCTAAAGATGAAACATCGCCCAAACCATCACAGAGAAGGCAGTGAGACCACATTCTACCTAAGGGCAATGGATCAGGCCGATAAACCGTTAAGCTAGTGATGGACCATCTCCTAAGCCGTCGCAGTAGAGACAGTGAACCCCTATTCTGCCCAGGTGTGTCGGTCAGGACCGACGGACTGTCGACCCAGCGACGGACCGTCGCACCCACCGTCACATAGTTTGTTCAGTTATTTTAAAGTCATTTTTAAATGGGTATTTGGGTCTTTCTCCACCCATTTTAACCCCTAATTATATCAAACCAAGGCTCATAAGTTCGTTTTTCATTAACAACATCATATTAGGGTTTTCTCTCAAAGATCAATCCCCAAGAACAAGAAACCCTAGGTATTTAATTTTAAGTCAAGGATTCAACTTTTTCTCCATCAATCATTAAGAAATCATCCACCCTGGTATGTCATGTGTCGATTCATGGGTCCCTTTCACCCATGAAGCTCAAGAATCTCTTTTTAAAATCCAAGATTTGTGTATTTATGAATGTTCATGATTTAAATTGAATTGAAATTCATGTTCATGATGTTGTGGGGTTTTTATTAATGTTTGAAATTACATATTCCAATTATTGACCCTAGGATGTGGTGATTTGCTTAGTAATCATGATAAACGCTTAAATTTACATGTAGATTGATGTGTCCATGATTATTAGATGTGTTGATGATTGTATAACCAAAGCATGCTCCCCATGTGTTCGATTAAATACCTATGTGAAGGAAAAGTGTCATACTAGTATGACAATATGAAATCCTATTTATGTACAAGTTTATGCATGTCAAGTGTTTGATAAAATTTATTAGTCAATGAGTTATGGACATATGTGTGGCAATTGTAGTGCTTTAGAACTTCTACTTTATGTAATCTCCAATTTATTGTATTATGGATTGTGATATTGGTCATGTATTCAAGAAAGTCATACTTTGTCAGTGTCATGCTATCAAATCCTGGGGGTACGTGTACTTGGCAATTAGTTGTGTGACTAGAGCCAATGTCATGTTTTCAAGATACTCTCAATTGAGCCATGTTCATAGAAATTCAGTCAGTCATGTGACTCAGGAAAACTCAGAAATCTCAAAAACCTCAGAAATTCAGTAATCTCAGTAGTATTTTACCTGTCAATGGAACTCAGTTAACTCAGTCCAATAAGTTCAGTTAATCATCTTCAGTATCTATCTAGATAGGAGTAGAAATTAGCACCGAGCAAACCCAAGGATGGGAACTCACCTGTTATATAAGGTTGTGATTCTTAAAACCAATCCTTGCGTTCCAGAACTACGTAGCCAGCGTAGGTTGAGATATCATACCCTGTTATATAAGGTTAGATGAGGTGGCTTAAACTGTTATATGAGGGTTCCTACTGTTCTCACTAGATTCACCTGTTATATGAGGGTTACTCACAGATTATCCTTACCAGTGGTGTGGTATTGACACCCTTCCAATTGGGGTGACAGATTGGACCCAAACTCAACCATAATGGCATATTAGGGGAATGTCGATTAGATGACTACTTCCCACAGTTTTAGTACAGAATCAGGACTGTCAGATACAATTATTCAGTATCAGTAATAGAACTCAAATAGTTCTACAGGATTCAGGACTGTCAGATACAATCAACTCATAACAATATAAAACTCAGCTAGTTCCATTAGAAGCTAGAGTGTCAAATACAATCGCTCAGTATCTCAGTATCTGTTATTTTTGTTATACAGATATCTGTATCTCATCTTATCAGTACTCAGACTCAGTAATCAAGCTATAACAAACTCAGTTAAAGTTATTATGTAGTCATATATGTATTCTCACATTCATGTTATCCAGTCAGTTAGTATAGTTCATGCATGTGAACCCTTTACATTCAACCTACCTCACATTCATACCAGTACATTCAAACATACTGACATATTTGTGCTATGGTGTTTTATACCATAGGTTCAGAAGCACGAGCTCCAGAGCATCAGTTGCATTCCAGTCTCAGCTATCAGAGTTAGCAGTGAGTCCTTATCCTTCGAGGACATGATCATTACTTTATTATCTCATTAATTAATTTATTAGTGGGAGTTAGTTGGGGACATGTCCCATTAACTCCTTATTCAGACAGTTCAGTTAGTTAGAGATTTTTCAGACTACTATGTATAGACAGTTTATTTAAGTTGTTTTGGGTATTTCATACCCCATCTAGATGTTATGTTTTATCTGCTATCATTTCTCAGTTTTGAACCTTATGGTCTTTCACCCTTTATTTCTGCATTTATATAGTATATCATACAGTGTACAAGTACAACTATCAGTCATGGTTTAGCTGATGGTCCTTCGGGGTCATGAGCACCGTGTAACTTCTGGGTACTAGATTTAGGGTGTTACAGCATAGGGTGCACTTTTGGTGATTAGCGTATTTCTATTCACTCGCTTTACTAGTCTAGTCTCTAAGTTTTAATCAGATATGGGTTGTATTAATTTATTTATTTTGTATTTGATTTTTTACGTCTTATTACATTTGATTCTCTGGTATTGATTCCCTAGGTTTTAGGACTATCTTTTATATTTCAGCCTTTTATTTTACTTACTCTACATTCTTTCTTCTTTTCTCTTAGTAATTAGTTAGTAGTATTTCTGGACTATGGGTTGACATTCCTACCTATGGGTTATCGCAGGCGCCATCATGACCTGAGAAATTTGGTTGTGACAAATTAGTGGCAGATCTTAGGTTTATCGATGTGTTAGTATAAGAACTAAGTGTCTTGTAGAGTCCTGCAGATCGGTGCAGAGACATTTGTAACCTATATTTTGGAGACTACAGGGCATTCATAACAAATTCTGTTCTTGACTCTTTGTCATGTGTCCGTATTTCTATGACCCTCAAGTATGTTCTTTGACTCTATTTTATCATAGATGGACAATGTGAGGGTGTCAATAGATGTGGATGAGATTTTAGCATGCATTTCTAAAGCTTTAGTACAGCATCGAATAAGGGATTAAAGGATAGATGTCGAAGATCTTTAGGATTAGTCAAAGGAAATTGGGCCACTCAAAGCTTCAGTAAAGTTAATGACTGCTTTTGGCTCTCAAGATTCAGCATTGGGGATCCCATGACTTTTTATGGATACCTTACTGCCAGGGATGACATCTAGTTCATCGAGTAGTTCTCATGATAGAGTTGGGTTTGTTGGGGTTCATAAGTGTTTCTTGTTGATTTTAAAGTATGAGCTTGAATTTCTTGAGTAGGCTAGGCATATTCTTATGTTCTATACTTGAGAGCATGTAATGACCCTTCAGGTCATTTTCTCAATTATTTCTTATTTTCATCATTTAGAGTTTTCTTATACATTCCCCAAGTCATTTATGACTTTCTGGGATAGATAGTATGATTATCAATAGTTTGTTTGGTTTTAAGAGCCAATTCCCGGTCTTAAAGCCTACGTTGTTTCAAATTGGCTTCCTGGAAAATATATTAGTCAAATAACCTCGTATGCCAATTCTTACTATTCCAACAACTCTGGAACATCAATTTTAGGTTACAAGGATCCTTTTTTTCCATCCTGATACTCCCGAACATGTTTTGGGCTATTGATCAGAAGTTAAGAAAATAGGCAAGGGGGTATAGGACAGATTTATTACCTAGTAGTAATTATTCTTTTGAGACGAGCAATCTCATCCCAAATAGACTAATTACCTCGTCATAATTATCTTTTAGTGACGGTATATCATGTCTCAAATAGACTAACTACCCCATCGTAATTATCTTTTCATGACAGTATTTCTCGTCCCAAATAGACTAAATACGTGGTCATAATTATCCTTTAGCGACAAGCAAAATTCTTTTCCTAGATCAAGTTTTAAGGACGAACAATATCTTGGTCCTAAATCAACCTTTAAAAATGAGCCACATTCTAGTCGTAGATCAACCATTAAAGAAGAGAAACATTTCATCCTAGATAAATATTTAAAGACGAGCAATATTTCTAGTCTCTAATTGACCATAAATGAGCCTATTATCACAAAATAATAAATTTCATCAAATAAATATCAAATTACTACCGATAATCTCGATACAAAAATATAATATAATTAGAGACCAGAAAATTTAGTGAACATCCCATGATATTAATTTCAATATTTGTTTTACAAAAAAATAGTTACCATCCTAATCGAGCTAGAGTATGATATCAAATTTTCCATAACATTTGAATACATAGCAAAAAAATGATCAAGTAACTCCTGAAGTAACTCCTGTTTCTACTATTTAAGTCATCAACTTTCAGTTCAAATTGTCAGCTTCCATCATAGGCTCAAAAAATAATCAATTCCTCGACTCAATTACTATTGTTTCACCTATATCAAGTAAATCCTACAACAGTAAAGCAGAAATTTAGCAGAAATCAAGTAACTTCCATCACAATACAATCTAATGGGTTCCTAACATGAGTTCTACAATAATTATCAAACATCCTAGCTCTGCCTCATATGCTCGACATAAATCAAGTAAATATATCAAAGTATCAAATTCAATTTTAAACACTTAACTGCAGAGAAAGCTCCACGAACCATTTAAAAGAGATGAAGTAACAAGTATCACCCAATATGTACATCATACCATCACACTAAGCAAAATCAAATACTTCAGCAGTTAAAAGGAGTGCGAGTTCAAGAATATACACAAACCTTAGTCCTATAACACATAAAAGTCCAACCAAAGGTTGAAGAGTTCAAAT
The DNA here is from genome assembly GCF_002878395.1 of Capsicum annuum. Classification (NCBI taxonomy): domain Eukaryota; kingdom Viridiplantae; phylum Streptophyta; class Magnoliopsida; order Solanales; family Solanaceae; genus Capsicum; species Capsicum annuum. Next base: position 95,974,472 of record NC_061119.1, read on the forward strand.
CTTAACCCAAACAATTGTTTAAAGTTCCTCAAAAACTTCTTCTAGCTCATACATGAACATTATATATAAACACACACACACATATATATATACATACCTTAGATGAACAATCATGTACTTATTTAATATCCAGTAGTTAATAGTGTTGATATGAAACAACATCATCAAAGGTGAGTGCAATTTACATTAAATCCCAAATTTGTAATTTTGATAGACCAACTGCCTCTTGTTGCAACTTGGTTTTGAATAAGTAAATGGTTAAACTGGACTTTATATCCTTCATAAAATTCATAGGTATATTTGTTGAAGTCACGAATAGGAGAGAATGGAAGTCATAGAGAGGAGGAAATAGTAAAACTATTCACCACACAAGGAAAGTAGAATAAGTTAGTTTTGAGCTTATATGTATCAAATGAAATAATGGATTACATTGTAGTACATATTAATCCTTACCTGGTGAAAAGGGGAGATCTAAGGCATGGTGGATGGGGACAAATAGTGGTGAATTTAGTGTTAAGTCAGCATGAGAATTGCTTAGACACAAAAGTGATAAGAGGGAGATTTATAATGACATCTGGAAAAAGGATTTTCCTTTCAAAATAATCTTCATTCTTTGGAGAGTAATTAAAGCTAGAGTCCTTATTGATGATAATTTGAAAAGAATAAGGATTAATTTGGTCTCTAAATGCTGGCATTGTGAGCAATTCCAAACAGAAATAATAAACTACCTTTTCCTAACAGCTCTCGTAGCTTCACAACTTTGGAAGTATTATTCCAGTTTTACAGGTATCACAGAGGAAAGTAGCTAGCTGTCACATACAATTAATTCATGGTTGAATTGGGAAACGCAAGAAAATTGTAGCAAATGTAAAGAGTGATACCAGAACTGATTATTTGGGCACCAGAAAATTGTGAAACGCAAGCAAATTGTAGTAAAATTTTTCTTCAGGTAGCTCTTTAACTAGAGTCCCTGATGGTAGCATTTACTTATGTGTTCAACCTTGTTCAGTCCACACAACATCACAGCTACCATCCCTATAGAAACTTATTTTTCTTTCAGAAAACACACTCTAATTTGAAGAGATATCATCAAACAGAAGACTTAAATTACAAGAGTATACATATAGAGCAGCAATGTAGACAACTTTTCTTGTTCACTGTGGCAGAAGTTCATGGGAAATTTCAACTAAAATCATTTCAAATTTTAGATGCCATTAAGTGCCCAGCTAAATATATTTCAACAGATTAGTACATTAATTTGTATCTAGTTTTTTAGAATTAGAGATGTTGATTACTTTAGTTTTTGAAGCGACTGGTCTTGTAGATGTTATGGCTTTTAAGGTTGCTAAAACCACTAATACCATCCTAATTCAAATCATAATGCACCATTGTATCTATTAGAGCTTGAAAAGTCACTACTTGTTGACTATCGAGAACTTAATCTAACTGTTGTGTGATTACAAACAAGGAGAAACAAAATGAAGTAGCGAATATACATACCACTGGACGATAATTATGTACTATTTAAATTATATGTTAGTCATAAGAAGCAGATTTGACAGCCAAAAAAGAATGATGATAATGGTGATCTTACGAAAAGCATCCCAATGGGAATAAACTTTATGGAAGAATCACAGAGACTCTGAATGGTTTGTTCGTACGTCAAATAGCAGCTCCTAAAAGGAAAAAGAAGTATGAAACTAAGGGCCAAGGGTATAGACTGGTGGTCAATGAAGTGGGAGGAGAACCATGAGGTCTCAAGTTCACATCCAAGTTGAGGCAAAAACACATGAAGTAATTTTAATTCTTACCATCAATCTAGGCCTTGATTGGCTGACTTAACTGACACCTGTGCTGGGAGGTATGCATGAATTATGAATATCACTTGGTAACTAATTCATATCAAAGTGAGACCTAAACTAGGCTCTACCAAAACTTTAAACTCTATTATTAAATATGCGCATATCCAAAATATTCCAAATAACGAGAATTAAGAATATTAACAATGCACAAAATTATAAAGAGTACCTTTTTGATCCCAGTCAAGATGACATTCTGCACAATGTATCACATCAAAGGAAAGAGATGGATAAGCCAACTGCTTTGAATTAAATGATCAAATCATTGAAGGAAGACCGATTTAAAGTGTTAGCTGAAATTGACTGCCTAATGCTTCATAATTTACAACACACATGGTAAATAGTTGGCTAGAAAAGAGATGTGCCCCGAAACTTTCATAACCACATCCAATATCAAGATAGTTCAGACTTGAAAAGGAAGCAAGAACATCAAGTGGTAAGATTTTTTGCAACTTTAATGGCACCAGAAAAAAAGAAATATAGAACTACCCTACCTTCCAAATCTGACAGAAACAATCCAACAAGAGCAGAAGAAAAAATTAAAGGACAAGTCAATGAGAACAAATGATGGAGAAAAATAAAAAGGATTTTATAAAAAATGACACGAATGAGATCGAGATGTTGTAGAACCTTTCTTAGGGACTACAACAAAAATTTATGGAAATAATATAAGTATACTATCTAGATATGCATGTAGTAAGCAAAGGAAGGGAAATCGTTGATGAGAGTAGTCTTAACTGCTGTCAAACATGGCAGAGTCTGAACGAAAGGAAAGTTGTTCTTCCTCCAACATCATCAACCTAACATTGCATGAAATGAGGTAAAAAATAAGCAAAGGAGCAGATAATACAATCATATTTAAGCAAAAGAAACTCATGTTCTGCACTCACCTTTTTTTCTATCTTCCAGATGAGAGTACCACTTGTGCAATAATATCAACATTAGCATACCAAATAACATCTCTATCGGTAGGCCATCTTAGAGGAATCCTTTAATTAACAGGGAAGTACCTAAGTTGTGCGGACACTTTATTTTTTATGCCACACCCTAGTCGGACTCTTCAAAAATACACTAATTTTGGTGAATTCAACACGCACCCATTGACATTTTAACGAGTCTGAGCAACATAGAGAAGTACCAAATAATTTTTTCTTGAACCAAGTCCACAGTACCGGTAAACCTCATCACTTTTAGAAAGACCCAAATTAAGATTTTTTGACACATTGAAACATGGAACAAAGTTCTCCGATTCAAGAGGACAATATTTCACATCCTTCATATTTGCAATACCAAGAGAGAGCTGAACTATATCCCTTAAGTAGAACAATCAAATAAGAATAGAGCAGATAAGCAGAACAAACAGTTTTGAAAATCCCATAGTTTTCACGGAGACGAGGTCCCGATGGAGTCGGACATGCACATGTGATTGGTGCACTTTGTACCATTATTCGAGAAGATTCCAAGAAGGAAAGAGCATCTAGCCTTTTTTCGTTTAGAAGATATATAACACTAAATAGAGGAGCACTTTCAAGTTAACAGATAATGAATATGAAGATACCAAACAGCATGAGATTGATCTACATGTTCAGAAGATTATACCATGAATTGGGCATTTTCCTAACCTTGAAACTGAGGATTTCTGGAAGGATGTAGGACACAATTATCAGAATACACATCTTAATTATGCAGGTGTTTGAATTGGTTTTATGGATATTAGGTGATCTAACAAGTGAAAAAAAAAAATTCTATATAGCTATCCAGAGACAACAACAACAACAGGCCCAGTGTATTCCCATAACTACAAACTATCCAAAGATTAACCCGCTATGTCTCTTAAAATTGCCATGTTACGTCTTTCTATAACTTCAACTATTTTATTCCCCTACATGTTCCTACTCTGATTTGAAAGTGAACTTCGCAATCTCATTACATAGCACATAATGGCATTTAATGTTTGAACCTACTATTTATTGATTGAAACTCACTTCTACTCCTTGGTGCAATTCATTAGACAATGGATAATTATCTCTCCTAAGAAAGTTCATGTTAAATGGCTAAACATCTGAGCAGATCTATACAGTTTACTGAACTAATTCATTTACATAAATAGTTTCATAGGAGAAAATTAAGTTATTTGGGCCTTGGAGGATTGAGGAGGTGCACTCCTAACTTTTTGTTACAATCTACAACACTTATTTGAAAAGACCGGGCTAGTAGGAAATGTTCTAGTACACTTCAATAACCTGAACGCCATCAGATTATCTCTAGATTCCTTGGATTCCCTGATAATGCATTGTTTTCTACAGTGAGGAATATATCTTAGTTTCACTATAGTCTGCTGACCCCCTGCTTATGCACCAACTCTGAGACTAAGATATCACCAAAAGTCTACTACTATTCTGAATCCAACAATTTGGTGTTACATGGAAATTGATAACTATTCAAAATGAAGAGACAAAAGTATGATAATCCAAAATAAAGAACAATTCAAGAAAAACAACAGCAACTGGCAAAGTAATAGATTATAAAGTTTATGACCTTACGCCTCAAGATAACTTAAACCCCATGATAAGAATTACCCTACCTATGATCTTGAGTTAGCAGTTGTAGTGTTCGCCTTAAAGATTTAAAGGAACTATTTGTATGGGGTGCATGTTGATGTGTTCACAAATCATAAGAACCAACAGTATGTCTTTTCTCAAAAAGATTTGAATTTACGTCAAGAAAGATGGTTGGAGTTATCAAAATATTATGATATGAGTATTCTGTATCATCAGAGCAAAGCTAATATAGTGGTTGATGCTCTCAGTAGACTATCTATGGGTAGTGTTGCTCATATTGAGGATTGTAAGAATAAGTTAGCTCAGGAAGTTCATCAGCTTGCCTGACTAGGTGTTTGCTTAGTCGCTTTATTAGAATGTAGTGTGTGGGTTCAGAGTAGTTCCAAATCCTCTCTAGTTTCAAAGGTGAAGGAAAAATAGGATAGAGATCCCAGTCTAGTGAAGTTGAAAGAGTCAGTTAGCGATTAAAAGTAGAGGTTTTCTCCCAAAGGGGAGATGGTGTGTTTTGTTTCCATGATCGTTTATGTCAGTTAAGTGTAGATGACTTGAGGCAATGAATTCTTGCATAAACGCATGGTGTGAGTTACTCGATTCATCCAAGGGCCACTAAGATGTACCATGATTTGTGGGAGATCTATTGGTGGAGTGGGATGAAGAGGGATATTGCGGAGTTTGTAGCTAAGTGCTTTATATGTCAGCAAGTTAAGATTGAGCAACAAAAGCCTAGTGGGTCCATGCAGGAATTCAGTATTCCTACATAGAAATGGGAAGAACTGAATTTGGACTTTGTGATGGGTTTGCCTCGTACTCATCATCAATATGATTCCATATGGGATATCATAGATAGGATGACCAAATCATCCCATTTCTTTCCAATTCATACCTCCTATTTAGCCTAGGACTACGCCAAATACTATATCAGAAAGTTGGTCAGGTTACACGAGTTCCAGTATCCATCATCTCAGATAGAAGTACCCAATTTACCTCTCATTTCTGGAAAGTATTCCAAAAGGATCTCGGTACCTAAGTTCATCTCAATAGAGCCTTCCACCCTCAGACAGATAGTCAAGTAAAAAGGATCATTCAGACTCTATAAGGTATGCTACGAGCATGTGTTGCTGATTTTAAGGGTAGTTGGAATGACCACTTGCCTTTGATCAAATTCGCATATAATAACAGTTTAGTATTTAGATGGCTCTATTTGAAGCCCTCTATAATAGGAGATATAGATGTCCAATCGGTTGGTTTAAGGTAGGTGAGGCCGCAGTACTAGGGTCTGACTTAGTATTCGATGCCTTAGGGAAGGTTCAGTTAATTAGAGAATGACTTAGGGCTACCCAGAAATCCTACGAAGATGTGAGGAGAAAGGATCTAAAGATTGAGATTGGTGATTTTGTGTACTTGAAAATATCTCTCATAAAAGGAGTAAAGGGGTTCGTCAAGAAGGGAAAGCTCAGTCCCCGATATGTTGATCCTTAAAGAGTTCTCAGCCATTTTTTAAAGGTATCTTGTGAGCATGAGTTGCCTTCTGATCTAGATTCAGTACATCCAGTATTCCACGTCTCCTTGCTATTAAAATGCATTGGTGACCCAGCAGTTATTATTCCTTTAGATGATGTAAATATTCAGAACAATCTTTCTTTCAAAGAGGTTCCAGTACAGATCCTCGATCATCAGATTCACAGATTGAGGAACAATGAATTTCCCTTAGTCAAAGTTCTTTGGTGGAATTAGTCCGTTGAGGGAGCTACTTGGGAAGCAGAAGCAAAAATGCGAACCAAGTATCCTCACTTCTTGTCTGCAAACTCAGATTCAACCTAAGGTAAGAGTCTTCCTTAGATATATCAGTTCCATGTTCAGTTACAATTATAAAATTAGTATTCCTTACCGTTGCATATTCAGTCATGCAATCATGAACCAGTTTAGACATGTACTCATGCATCAGATATGCATGTTTAGTGCAAAAATTCAGCTTACCAGTAGCTTCAGCCATGTATTCCATGCATCAGATATGCATGTTCAGTATGAACTCAATTTGTCAATAGTTGATAATGCTCAAACTACACCTCTCTTATGAGAATGTAAGTGATAATTGTCAATATATAACCCAACTAGGTTAGGGTCGAATCCCACAGGGAATATGGTATCAATTTAAGTTGTTCGTGAGTCAATTAACTGATAGTTAGCAAGTTCTTGTAAATGGGTTTTTTTGGAAATTATCAATAATTATGTCTGACTTCAGTTTCAGTTTATGTAAACAATATTATACGAAGAGCCATAGTTATGTTCACTATGGGTGTTGGGATTTGACAGACGCTAGTAACGATTCAAGATTCTTGTGGTAGGTAGGAACAACAAACTATCCTTGTCGAAGTTATGTCTATATGTTTCTCAACCTATTTAGACATTTAACTACCTAATTCTTTCTAACTTAGGGAATTTCTATTTCATAACAGGATGTTATCTCAAGTTAATTAATCTTGTTATAGCATTAATTATTAAATGAAAGTTTGATGCTTCCAAGTCCTTTTGATTATTCGCTTCTTACTAGGGCTGATTTTTTATCTCAAGAAAATCACTAGTAAGCAAGGCCTATTGTTTGCAACTAATGGTCAGAATATAAAATACTGGAATTAACAAGAAGTTTCTACCACCGTTATAATCTTGAACACTTAGTTATACAAACCCAAACCCATAGATCCCACAACTCGAGTTAAGGGAATTTAGCTACTCATAATATCATAAGCAAGACAACAAGTTGAATTCATAATTTGATAGATGAACTTACAGCAATATGAATAGCAACAAGTATTTCTCAGATTTGATCACAGCAGAAAATCCTAAAAAAAAGTAATAATTATTTCTCCAAAAGTAAACAGTAATGTTGCAGAGAAAACTAGAGAGAAAACTTGATGAAAACATGAAGTTCAAGATCCTCAAAAAAATCCTAAATTATGCCTTAAATACTTCAACCTAATTATGGAAACAGATCACAGATTACAGATCTTTTCTCGCACAGGTGACGACGAAGTATGACGCCTCATCAGGAGTCTGACAACTTATTAGAAATGTCATCAGTATCTTCTCCAAGATTAATGATTTCTGGCTTAGGCTAACAATGACACTCTGACGGCTTATGAGGAGTCTGACGACTTATTAGAATTGTCGTTAGGTCCTCTTCCACTTTCATGATTTCTGGCTTGGGATGACGGCACTCCTAATGGCTTATCAGACACCTGATGGCTTATCAGGGAATGTCGTCACACTTCTACTCCCACTACCTCACACTGTCTACAGCTAATGATGATTCTTATAACTTATCACAAAGTTGACGACGTATCAGAATTGTCATCACTTCTAAACTTTAAATCCCATTCTCTATCTAAGGCTAACGACAACTCTGTTAGCTTATCACAAGGCTGACGACTTATCAGACAAGTCATCAACTATGCTTCCCTCTCTACTTGCTTAGAAATTAACTCTTTTACTTTCATTATTGCTGGTTCTCTTGCATCTTGATGTTTACTGTAATATCGAAGAGAAAACAATTAAAAATGAGAAAAATTACTTAAGACATTGCAATTATTCTCAGTTAAAATTCTCAAATATGTTAGCATCTGCTCATATATCAGTAGTCCAGTCACGTAGTCATGTCTAAGTTATGCATGTTCGTGTGTCAGCTCATTCTATTAGTGTTTCTCAGCTAAATCAGTCTCATTCGAGGATGAATATTCCCAAGGTAGATATATTGTAATACCCCAAATTTCCTAGAGCTTAACTTAGCTCTAAGTACATGAGTTATCCTATATAAAATTTATAAAATACCTAGTATTTTTCAGTTTATAGTATGCCAATGCGTAGGAAATTCAGTGAGCTTTCCAACGATGTAAAATTCACCCAAATCTGATACCTAGGCAAAGAGTTAGGGAAGTTTATGTAAAAGCAGTGGCTTAGTGCGATTAGGCCGCGTCGCAGTGAGTATTGTAATGAGCACTCCATCGCATTGCGCTGAAGGCTATTTCGGCGTTTGTCAATTTTGAGAGGGTAACTGCGATTGCACAACATCACGGTGAACCCCAAAACAACAATTGTCACGATCTAGAGAGTCACCGCAACTCCACCGCATCACAGTGGATATAGCGATGACCTATTCACCGTATTGCAGTGAGGCCATAATCGGCATTTTTATTGTGGGATTTTAAATCCCAAGGGTAAATTAGACATTTCCCATGACCCAGATCAACCTTAAACACGAAATTAATCCCTAAATAACCAAAATATATCATTATTCACTCAATTTTCCCCAAAGTACATCATTCTCTCTCAAAACCAAGAAACCCTACTTTCAAAATTCAAGAACAAAGCTCAAGAATTTTTCCAAGAACCTTCAAGAATTAACATTACAAGGTATGTTCAGTGTTCATCTTTTGATCCTTTCCACCTATAGAGTCAACGAATCCATTTTCAAACTACAAGATTGTTGAGTTATGAACTTCCATGCTTGAATTGAATTGAATTCATGTTCATGTTATTTTTGGGTTTTTTTCCATATTTAAATTTCAATATTTCATGAAATTAATCATTATATGTGTCAAATTACATGAACCTCTTGATGAACCCCTTCAATTTACAAGTTGATTGATGTAGCTATGATAACTATGTGTGTTGATTGTTGTATAACCTAAGCATTCTCCCTATGTGATTGATAAAATGCCTATGTGAATGAATTAGTGCTATTATAACCTGATAGCATGTGTTCCCCATTCATGAGTAAGTAGATGCCATACAAGTGTTTGATAAAAACTCTCTATGGATGAATTATGAACAAGTGAACAATGTCATGTTATTCAAGATTATTCTATGTTTTACATTTCATGCTATTGAGTCATGGGGTATTTAATACCCGACGATTTAGTTTTGTGCCTAGATCCAGTGTCAATTACAGAGCTTCAGTCATGTCATGATCAGTACTACTCTTAGGTAGTTACAAAACTGAATAGAACTCAATCAGTCTACCAAACTTAGGAAAAATTAGTAAGCTCAATATCAGTTCAGTCCAGTTCAGTATACTCAGTTCAGTGTCTTTTAGTTGGGAGTAGGATTCAGCACCGAGTGAACCCAAGGATGGGGGCTCACCTTTTGGTAGAGGGTGTGATCTCTAGAAGCAATCCTTGCATTCCAGAACTATGTAGCCAGCATAGGTTGAGACATCAAACCTACTAAATGAGAGTGGATGAGGTTTTTTTAACCTGACAGATGATGGTTCCAACGTTCTTATTAGAGTACCTGCCAGATGAGGGTAATTCTCATCTTATCCTTACCCATGGCACGGTACTGACCACCTTCCAATTGGGGTTACAGATTGGACCCCAACTCAGTTATCTTATCTTATTTAGGACATGTCACCTAGATGATTACCTCCTAAAATTTCAGTCTCAGTCTTTAGAATATAACTCAGTTCAGTTCTACAGAATTAGGACTATTAGATATAGTCAACCAGTATCAGTAAATCAGTTATCAGTAACTTAGATATCAGTTACTCAGTATCAGAATTTAGGACTTAGCTTCAGACAAGCTTAGTCACAGTATTTTTTTCTATGCATATTAGTGCACACTCAGTATTTACAGTAGTATCAATTATCCATGTACTCTTATGTTCAGTTACTCTCTATCATGCAGTCAATTATTGTTTATGCATATGAACCCTTGCATTCAGCCTTACCCCATCTAGTATACCAGTACATTCTATGTAGTGACGCATACTTTTTCTTGTTCTATGATGTTTTATATCCTAGGATCAGACACTCAGGTTCCTGACCGCACATAAGTAGATCAAGATTTAGCCAAAAGTAAATTTAGCAGTGCGACCTCATCATTCGAGGATATTATTTTATTTCAAATTTTTAGTAGTTTTAGTATTTCAGTATTTAGGATTAGTTGGGGGCTTATCCCATCAACTCCACATTCAGACTATTTCAGTTAGAGGTTTTTCAGACTAGTTTTTTGACAATGTTAGTTTTATAAATTATTATTTCAGTGGATACACTTTATCAGTATTTATAGATTTTTAACCTTATGGTATTTCAGCCTATTTTTTGCATTTAATTCAGTATATTATTTAGTGCTCACAGCAGATATCAGCGATGGGTTAGCTTATGGTCCTTTGGGGTCATAAGCACCATGTAGCGTCAGAGGTACAGACTCAGGGTATTACATGATGCAATTCTGGCTTCATGGATGGATTTCTCTAAGGCTTTCTTAGACTTCTTATTTCCTCAAGAGTTGAGGAAAGCAATGTCAGAAGAGTTTGTGAACATGAAGCAAGGGAGGATGTTCGTTCATGAGTATTCCTTGAAATTCCATCAATTATAAAGGTATTCTCCCAAGATGGTTGCTAGTATGAGGGCTTGGATGTGCTAGTTTACCTTGGGATTATCCCATGAGTTAGTTCTTAAGAGTAAGGCAGCTTTTTTTTACTAAGAACATAGATATCTCTAGATTGATTATGTATATACAACAAGTAGAGAATGAGAAAAAAAAGTAAGTTGAGCTTAGTGAGAAGCAAGGAAGGAAATTTAGGCCTTCCAAACAAAGTGGTGGTAAGTGTCCACAAAAAAAGTAGGGAAGTTTGGGTTCATTCTCCTTTGTTAGTGTTCACTTTCCTTACTCGAAGACGTAGAGTGATCGTCGTCCTCAGTTTAGCGGTGGGTTTTGAGAAAAGGGTGCCCAATTCTAGGCTAGTGGTGCCCAGTCGACTCTATCCTACCCTCTTTACAGATTCTTTGGTCTGAGTTATCATGGTCAGTATGAGAAGGGGAGAAATAAGTGTTTTTATTATGGTCAGGTTGGGCACAAGCAGTGTGAGTGCCCCTCTCTAGTAGCTTCTTGGGACAATAAGGACCATGTTTATACTCTTCCTCCTCCCTCACCAAAGGGTGCTATGTCTGCCTCTGCCATTTTTCTAGCATCGGTGCTAGTGAGAACCACTTGTATGCACTTGCTACTCGCTTGGATTTTGAGGCGTCTCCCGATTATATCATGGTTATGTTTAGACTTTTCTCCTGTGATATGTATTGTTTGCTTGATCCAGGGTCTACTATTTCCTATGTAACCTCATATATGGTTGTGCATATTTATTGTGGTCCCAAGAGTCTGTAGGTTTTTTTTTTTTTTTTTTATCTAGTCGGAGACCTGATTGTTATTCACCTGGTCTATATGGGGTGTGTGGTATCTGTTAGTGGAATAGATACTCTTTTTGACTTGATAGAGAAAGACATGGTTGATTTTAATGTCATTTTAAGGATTGATTGGTTGCACTCTTGCTATGCTTTCTTGGATTGTCGGACCTATACGATCCTGTTCAATTTCCCTAATGAGCCAGTCATTGTATGGGATGGTGTTCTCTAAATCCTAAAGGAAGATTCATTTCTTATCTTAAAGCTCAAAAGTTGATTGCAAAGGGGTGTTTGTATCATGTGGTTTGAGTTAAAGATTCTAACTCAAAAGAGCATTCCCTAGAATCTATTCCCGTGGTTATTGAGTTTGTTGAGGTATTTTTCGTTAATCTTCTCGATGTTTCTCCTGATAGGGAAATTGTTTTTGGCATTGATCTTGTTTTGTAGACTTATTCAATTTCTATCCCTCCCTATAGAATGGCTCTGGCAGAGCTAAAAAGGCTTAAGGAGAAATTGAAAGACCTCTTAAATAAAGGTTTTATCCATCCTAATATGTCTCTATGGGGTGCTCTGGTGTTCTTCGTGGGCAAGAAAGATGGTTTCTTTCGTATGTGTGTTGATTATCATCAGTTGAACAAAGTAACCATAAAGAATAAATTCCACTTCCTAGGATCGATGATTTGTTTTATCAACTTCATGGTGCGAAGTGTTTCTATAGAATCGATCTTAGATTAGGTTATCATTATCTTAAGATTAGGGATGTGGATATCCTAAAGACTGCTTTTAGAACTCGGTATGGTCACTATGAGTTTCTTGTCATGTCCTTTAGGTTTACCAATGACCCAACGACATTTATGGATTTGATGAATAGGATCTTTCATCTATTCTTAGACATGTTTATCATTGTCTTCATTGATGATAGCTTAATATATTCTAAGAGTGAGGTGGATCATGTGGATCACCTCCATGTCATATTGCAAACTTTTAAGGATCATTGTGTGTATGCTAAGTTCTCTAAGTGCAAGTTTTTGTTGAAAGTCATAGCTTTTCTTGGTCATGTCATCTCTAGTAAAGGGATCATGGTAGATCCCCAAAAGGTCATGGTGGTTAAGAAGTGGCCTAGACCTACGACTCTAATAGATATTTGGAGCTTCTTAGGTCTAGCTTGTTACTATAAAAGGTTTATGGAGTGTTTTTCCACTACACTTGCCCCATTGAGTTGACCCAAAAAAGTTCAAGTTCTTGTGGTCCAATGTGTGTGAGGGTAGTTTTGCGAAGTTGAAAGATAAATTGACTTCATCTTTGGTTTTGACCTTCCTCAAGGGTAATAATGGTTTTGTGGTGTGTTGTTATACTTCTCGTGTCAGTCTCGGTTGCATGATGATGCAACATGGTAGGGTGGTGGCCTATGCTTCTAGGTAATTGAAAGTTCATAGGAAGAACTACACAACCCATGACTTAGAGTTATTAGTTGTGGTATTTGTATTGAAGATATGGCGGTATTATCTTTATGGTGTTCATGTCGATATTTTTTCTGATCATAAAAGCCTTCAATATATATTTACTCAAAAAGATTTGAATTGCCAGCAAAGAAGGCAGCTCGAGATATTGAGTGACTATGATATAAGTCTTCATTACTATCCCAATAAGGCAAATATAGTCACCGATGCTCTTAGTCGTGTGTCCATAGGATGTTTGGCCTACATTCATGAGGACAAGAGGGAATTGGTGAAGGACATTCACCATTTGGCTAGTCTTGGAGTTAGACTTGCGAACTCTGCAGATGGTGTTGTATTTGTGCTTCCAGTATCTCAATGATCTTTTATTGTTGATATAAAAGAGAAACAAGTATTGGACCTTGACTTGATAAAGATCAAGAGTAGTGTGGGTCAACACAAAGTCTCAATCTTTGTGATTGGTGGTAATGATATCTTGAGATACCAAAGTAGGCTATGTGTACCCGACGTCGATGGATTGAGGGAAAGGGTCATGGTCGAGGCTCATGGAGCCTATTATGCTATTCATATCAGTTCCACCAAGATGTATCATAAACTTAGAGAGTTCTAGTGGAGGAATAATATGAAATGAGATGTAGTTAGCTATGTGGCCAAGTATTTGGTGTGTCACAAGTAAAAGTTGAGCACATGAGGCCCATTGGTTTGTACCGATGATTTATGTTGCCCGAGTGGAAGTGGGAGGCAATTAATATGGATTTCATTACCTATCTTACTAGATCTTGGAATCAATATAACCCCATTTAGATCATCGTTGATAGAATGACCAAGTCCAGCCATTTCTATTCCGTGAGAACAAATTTCTAGGCGGAAGATTATGGTAAGTTGTATCTTGCAGAGATCATGAAGTTGGATGGTGCTCCGATGTCTATTGTCTCAGATTATGGTCCACTATTTTTATCCCAATTTTAGAAGTCATTCCAAAAAGGTTTGGGAATGAAGGTGTGCCTTAGTACCGCATTCACCCACAACAAATGGGCAAGTGAAGAGAATTATCCAAACATTGGAGGATATATTGTGGGCTTATGTGATTGATTATGGTGGTAGTTCGTATGACCCCTTGACTTTGATTGAATTTGCCAATAATAATAGTTACCACTCTAGTATTGGCTTAGTGCCATTTGAGGCATTGTATGGTAGGAGATTTTGATCTTCTATTGGATGGTATGAAGTTGGCGAAGGTAAGTTGCTTTGTCTAGATTTAGGTCACCAAGCCTTAGAAAAGGTTAAAGTGATTTACGATAGATTGAAAACAACTCAAAGTCGCCAAAATTCCTATGCGGAATGAGGCATAGGGACTTAGAGTTTGAAAGTATCACCCATGAAGAGAGTGATGCGGTTTGGAAAAAAGAGAAAGCTTAGTCCTCGGTATATCGGTCCCTATTTAATTGTGTTGAGGGTTGGCAATGTTGCCTATGAGTTAGAGTTGCCTTCAAGTATGGACTCCATTCACTTGGCTTTCCATGTCTTTATTTTGATGAAATGCGTGGGTGATCCTTCATTTGTTGTTCCCTAAAAAAATGTTGATATCAAGGACTTTTTTTTCTTATGAGGAGGTCCTGGTGAGGATCTTGGGTTGGCATGTTCGCTGGCTACGAACTAAAGTAGTTGCTTCAGTGAAGTTTCTATGGAGAAACCAAAAGTCCGCGGAAGATTCTTGGGAGGCAGGAGAGGACATGAAGTCCAAGTACCCATAGTTACTTCCGATTCCGAAAGCTTATGATTGAGGTATGTGTTAATCTCCTTCCTTTGATTTATGTCGTGATTGACAGTGGGTTGGAGTCCTCAATGTTTGAAATTAAGTTATGTATTGATTAAATAATGGGCTAAAGGCCCCAAGTTTTAATTGATTTTTGCTTTGTTAGACTGTGGATTCAAGCTCAAAAATTTTGAAACTATGTGTGTCTTGGTGTGATAGGTTTAAGTCCCTATTCCTTGAATTGATTCATATCTTTGATAGAGGATGGGTTAAAGTCCCCAATGCTTTAAGATGCTTTATATCTTTGAAAGTCGATGGGTTAAAGTCCCTAAGTTGTGAAATAATAAGTGTTGATAAGTGAGGAGTTTATGTCCCCAAGCTTTGAAATGAACAAGTGTCTTTGATAAATGATGGGTTTGAGTCCCAAGAGCAATGACATAAAATGGTTGTTTGATGATGATCATGATATGTGTTGGGTTGTATCCTTGTTGAGTACTTGTTTTAACATTGATTGAAGTGACGTGCAATGATATGTCATCTTATGTTTATACTTGCCTTACCCTTCATTCATGGACGAATGATCCAAGAGTGGGAAAATTGAAACACCTAAGTCTTGAACATTGAGAAAAACAATAATTTTTGGTGTCTTCAAGTTGGGTATAACTTAGAGCTTAGGTCATACCTAAGGATATGGGTCATATCCACTCTCCCCTCCTCCTCTCATACATTGGAAACCATTTTAGGGTAGCACACTATTTTCTATGCGATATGAACTTTCCTTGATCATACCCCATGCGTACGAGTCGTATGTAACTCCATCGTACAGAGGGTAGTCTCCATTTAGAGTGGACTATTGGGTATATGGGTAGTGTATACGAATAGGGGGTGAGTCATACCTTTTTTTATGACTCAAGGGTGCCCACTCGTACCGATAATAGTATGGTTGATCTAGGAGAAGCCTAGGGTACGAGTTAGGGTACCTCTCATACCCTGGGGTATGATTACTAAGGGCATCATATAGGGGAGTCGTACCCCTGGACGAATTCACTT
The DNA here is from genome assembly GCF_002878395.1 of Capsicum annuum. Taxonomy (NCBI): domain Eukaryota; kingdom Viridiplantae; phylum Streptophyta; class Magnoliopsida; order Solanales; family Solanaceae; genus Capsicum; species Capsicum annuum. The sequence goes on from NC_061119.1 coordinate 95,990,330, forward strand.
TTCAGCTTTTAAGTAACGGCTTTGTGGTCGTTTCCCTCTCCTAAAGACCCAAGTCCATCCACTATATAAGGCATTGTGGCCTTCTAATCCCTCATTTCCAAGACTGAAATAGTCTAAAACACTCAAAATTCCTCTTGAAGCAAGATTGGAGGCTAGGGTTTTGAGGGAGCTTATCTAGTGATAAGAAGGAACCAAGATTGTTGGTGTGTCATCTTGTTTAAGGAATATATCTCTTCCAATCCTTAAATATATAAACCCATGTATAACACACTTTGTTTAGTACGTGTACATTGTGGTTTTAAAATAAAATTAAAAGGTCCTTGTTGCCTAATGATTTATAATGTTAAATATTGCTTAGAATTATGTATCTATGTGATATTGATGATGATTAGCATGTGTGGGTACTTTTTTTATTTGGCTTAACAATAGGGTCTTGCGTAACCCTAATCTTGATAATATCTACCATGTAAATAGCCTTGTTGAAAGTATGCACCCAAGGTGTTTGTGAAAATGTCTCAGTGAATTATTTAGTCATATGTTGGTGATGCATTGAACTAGGGCAATGGACCCATGACCATGAAAGATTGATAAATGATATGTTAAAGGAATTATGAACCATGTGTGGTGAAATTGATAACATTGCTAGTTGATGGCTATTGAGAGGGTAAAGTACCTAGATATAAAAATGAACTTAAAGTGTGAATGAATTGTTGTGAGGGTATTGATGATCGTAACTTGAGTTGAATGTCAAATTACGTAGAGGCATTAGCCTATTGAAATGGTTAAGCAATGAAGCCTCCCATAAAGACTGTGTGGTCATGTATAGTGTTGAATTGGCTAAAATTGTAAAGGTCCTTAAATGTTATATTGATGCATTGGCAAAAGGTTAAAGCCCCAAATGCCAAATAATTATAGTTGTGATAGATTGAGGTCAAAGTCCCTTACCTTATGTGGTGGATTGAGGTTGAAATCCCTTTCCATATGAATGGCTTCTATTTGAAGTCCCTTTCCCAATGATATTGCTTGAGGTTAAAGTCCTTTACTTAAAGATATCTCTTAAGGTTAGAGAACCTTGCAGAATGAAACGACTTATAGTTAGAGTCCAAGTATAGCATAAGGTTAGAGTCCCTTGCCTAATGTGTGAGCCTATGCCTAATTGAATGCGTGTGCATGTTATTGAAGTTCTATGTCCAATTAGAGGTGTGTATGGCTAGATCCCCTTGTTTGAATGATTGTGTATGCGGCTAAAGTCCTTGGCTACTGAATAAGTAAGCATGGTTGAAGTCCCTTGTCTAAGTGATTGTGAATATGGTTAAAGTCCTATGCATAATATGAACTGTTGAACCTATAAGTGTGGACGGTCGGTGTCCCCAACTTCATGTCTAATGAATGAATGCTTGAGAATGATAATGATCCTTCATATCTTGATTAGCATGTCATATATCTATATTTATGGATAAGTGTGTAAATGAGATGAAATATGATATATTGACTTGATACTGATTGATGTTGATATTTTATCACATATCCTTGAGTTACATGCTTGCGTTCCAAACTCTAACCATCTCCGAACGCTATGTCCCCATGCAATATAGTGGTTGGAGCATCTTTTTCTCTTCCTGTGCAGTGACTAGGTGATCGAAGAGGTTTGTGCATTGACCTGAAGTGGTGAGCTTCCTTACTCCAAAATATTTTCATCTCTCGGTGTCTTATGTTTAGACTTATTCTCTTTTAGACTTGTCTTAGATATCGTCGGGGAATTGTCCCGACATATACATTTATTGACTTCATTTTATATAGAGGTGTTGTGAACAACTGTGAACTTATGTGTGAGTTAGCCTTTAAGAATCTAATGTTGACTTATAATATTGTTTCTACAATCTTGACTTGTGAGTTTGAGTTTCCTCGACTCCTATTGTTTGAATGAGACGTTCGAGTCAGGTTATCGAAGCGATCTCTAATTCATGTGAGCTTGGGGTGCCCATTCAACATGGCCTGGGGTTTGGGTCATGTCATGAATGAGATGGATTAAATATGACTTTATGCTTAAGAGAGATCCAATCTGTACAAGGAGAAAATTAAGTTATACCATAACAAGAGTATTGAAAAGAGAGACTACCAAGTGGGTGACTTAGTACTATTGTTAAACTTGAGGTTTAAACTTTTGGGGGAAAGCTAAAATCTAAGTGGTTCAGACCCTTCAAGGTAACTCATTTTTTCCATATGAAGTGGTGGAATTGGAAAAAAAATTTGGGAAACTATTTAAAGTAAACGGCCAATGGGGCTAGTGTATTCACTAGTGTATCATGATAAAGTCTGAGTAATCAAGACACCTGAGTCATACCGCGATGTTAAATTGGGCACTGATGGAAGGCAACCAATATCTTATTGTTGTGTTTATTGTTAAAGTAGGTTATTTATTTAAGCATGGATAATTAGTTTATGAGCATGCTTAATTAAGTCTCCACTACTCCCTCATAATACCCACATTCCTCTAACAACGATTAACCTCATCATTTTTTTCCACATTCATCCTTTAAAACACTCATATAAGAACAACAGCACCAAAAGCTTTATCCATCATCATAAATTATACTTGTGCACAAAGTATTAAATTCAAGTTCAAGTTTCCCTCATAGTTTGTTTGTTCAAAGTTGTACTTCAATAACAAGATATGTAACTTCTTTAATTTTATTCTTTTTTTTAGAGCTTTAATATTTGCGAGTTATGTGAAAGAGCAAGAAAATGGTACGAAATTTATGGGTAACTTGTTTTCTCAAAATTAATTTATTTTTAGAAAAATGGGTTACCACAATTTTCGTATGGGTGAAATCTGCGTAACCCCTTGGGAATCATTAACACACTATTATCTTATAGGATTTACTCCTCTTTTGAGTAAGTAACCTTGATAACTCAGTAGAGGGTTCATAATTGCCAAGAATAATTCTCACTATTATGAAATATAATTGAAGAACATGTTTTTAAGCCCAACTATAAAGGTTGACAATCTATCAATCCAAATCTTCAACCCTATTTATTCATGGGATCATTCTATCTTAGGTTTATAATGGTTGATTAGCGACCAACATGTTGATGAGTTATCAACCCAAGTCATCAAACTTGTATGTTATTTTGGTCATTTTGTCTTATATTGACGATGGGGGTTAACTAGTTGTCAACAGGTTGAGGAGTCGTCAACCCAAGCTTTTAACAATATCAAGTTTTTCAATTCATTCTATTTTAGGTTGATGAAAAAGTTGACGAGCTATCAATAATTTGATGAGCAATGAACCTATGTCGTTAACCATGTAAATACAAGGTCATACTTTACATTTTTTCTAGATTTCCTTTTGATTACTAAGTTTACATTCTTATTGTTCAGGTACAAAAATACCTCCAAATGGACATCTCAAACATGGTGGTAAATCTAAGCGAGTAGGAAAGGACTACTCGACACAGAGAATATTTGATAATTCTAAACATAAAGGCGAGGAGACTAGACCCAAGGGTATTGGACAAGATAATATGTGTGTCAAAGTAACCTGTCTCTCCACTATGACTAGGGGGAGTATACTAAAAGTAAAACAATCTCTCTAAGTGTGATGTCTTAGGAGGAGGTTAAAGAAGACACTACTATATCCTATAGCCCAGAAGAATAAACTACGCAAGGCCTTGATGCTACTGGCAAGTAAGAAGTTAAGAGATATATGGCTGAAGAGTTCAAGATCATAACATCGGGGATCAGTAAATATCCTAAGATTTAATGATGGTTCAATTCCTATTATTTGCAAGGGACTAGGAAGGACTTGGGATCATACTTTCCAGCTATAGTGTGTGTATTTTATGCAAACTATACAATTATTTTGGAGAACTCATGTAAAAATTTAAGAAAGCCATGGACAAACCAAATATGGACTAAATTCCAGATTAGGGTGTGTCGGTAGACATATACAATCATATGATTAATTGGTTCATACATGTACAATACATTGTACCACCATCTACCACCCAAGTTTCTTATTATAGTATGAGTGATCATCAAAATCATCTTTCGTGGTTGGTTTAGGTGTTGATCAAAGGGAATCCAAAGTGGTTGTCAAAACCTAATGCCAAAATCAACAAATCCTCCTCTTCTCTAGTGGCAAAATTGTTATGGGAGTTGTGAGGTTAAGATTAATGCCAATGGTAGGTGATAACAATTTAGGTGAAGATAGACTAGTTTTGGTGGTAAGTCTGATGTTTTTATTCAAGTTAAATTTTGGATAAATAATTACTAATGAGATCCGAATAAGATCTAGAAAGTAAAACCCTTCGAATCCATTCCTAGTTTCATTACAAAGTTCTGTGAACCAGCTCATGTTCCCATACTAGCTAAAGCGGATAATATAGTGACTGCCACTAAAATATATAATTTTAAAATATCAAAGGTTGAACGTAGGACCATATTGTGATTGGTTAATCAAGGTAATTTTTGAGTTTACACTCTGAATACAGAGCATACAAATACAAATGCAGCAGACTCAAGATCTACTCCTCGTATACATCTCTCTTTAGCTAAGTCTCTTCGTACTACCTCTTCCGTAGGTTCTACACCTACAATTGAGACTACACACATGATGATTTATGTAGCCTATGCTCTAGAGAATGGAATTACCCCTTATAATTTCAAGAAAATGGTCAAGAAAGGAAAATGATTTGATACTTAGTTGAAATTATTTGCAAAAAATTCAAGTATTTTTTAGATAGAAAAATAAGAGATGCATTAGTACCTTATGCTACCCTCTACGGCAGCATTGACGATATGGAATGCTAAATCAATGATAGGTTAAAGGAGATGATTGTACCTAATCTTGCTAAATGTTATTTAGAGCTAGAAAAGATTAGAGCCGATAACACTACTTTACAAAATAGACCAATGTTGACATTGTCTACTCAGGTTAATAAGGAATTAGAAGAGAAGAACAAGGTGTTTTATGATATAATAGGAAATTTTATTTTGTCTAATATTAAGGGTAAGAGGTAAACTTATACAAAGAAAACCCAAAAAAATTAAGATGAAAAAAAAGGCACGAAAAAAGATTTGAAAAAAGCAATGAGGAAATCCAATAAGTTTAATGAACCATGGTTGGAAGCATTGTAGGCTCGTGTTGTGGGAGATGTTTCTAGTGGCCTATCCATGGAAGTTGGTACTTCTAACCATAGGTGGAGCATTGTAATCGTCCAACTACTATTTTGAGGGCATCAGTTATACCTTGTGCCACTTTTGATGATTCAGTGGTTGATGTTGCATTCCACTCGATGTTACATGAAACAAGCACCTAAGGTGACATAGGTACATCCTTAGTCTGGTGTTACACATTAGTGTAAAATATATTAAGGACAATTTATATATTTTTATTGGGGGATGGGGTACCTTCTTCCACGGGGGTTTTAATTGCTTGTGTTTTTTTTCATATGTCCTATCTAGAAGAACCAGCATGTTTATGATATTTAAGTTATTATTATTTATTTTGTTTGCAAAAGGTTAATAGAGAATGAATGTCATTTATTATTTTTAAAATTTGTGGAAATGAGGACCCATCAAAAATTTATGCGATACTATTTGTTATTTTTGTATGATACCATTTTATAAAATGGTTGTTGTTGATCTATGATTGTCATTAGTAGCACATTGAAGTAGTGATGTCTGCAAAGCTTGAGTATGAAATAAATAGTTAGGGGTGATTGTGGTATTCCATGTCATGAGTCTGCGATGCAATTGTACTATTTTTATACTTTGTGCATGCATCTAGAACTTGCCTAGTCTATTTTATTATGTTATAAGTTGGTTGTCAAGGATATGACAAAATGACTTTTTTAAAACTAGTCCACTTAGACTAACGAAACAGTAAAAATGATGTTAGCTTTCCCTTTATCATTATTTAAGCTATTTTAATTTCCTTATACAACAATTGTTTACATTCCCTCTTTTATAGTTGAAACTCTATTTTGGCCCTAGGCCTTCCTTGGAAATTGTGCACCTCAATTCAGGCAAATTTTCTAAATTAAAGGTGGCTACTGTAGAAAGGCTTGACAAGTAAAAAAAAGGGTATTAGAAGAGGAGTGTGCAAAAAGAAGACCCTATGAGTGCTTATGTAAAAAATAAAAAAATAAAAATAAAAATAAGAAAAAACTGTACTTTTATTGAGTAAATTAAGGACTTAGGAGATCTTCCGTATTAGGTGATAGGAATTGTTGAAAGACATAGGTGAATAAGGACAAGTCATAGGTCAAGTAAAAATGTGTGCTAATTTCTATCAAGAGGGCTAAGTCACTAATCCTAAATGTATCCTACCTATACCCAAGCCTTATTACAAGCTGAATAAAGTCCTATAGGGATCCTAGTCAATCAGCTGAAAGATTAGGGTAGAATGCTAAGGGAAAGCCTATGGTAATGCATCTGCATTATTTGAAGTTTTGTTATGCGGTGAGATATTTGATTTTTAGTCTATAAATATAAGTCCATTATTTTTTGTGAGGGATTTTTTTGTAATGAGGGCATGTGGATGGAAATTAAAACTTCTCATTATTAAGTTGAGTACGTTTAATATATGTAGAATCTCCTATATTTATTGTAATGCCAATCATGTATCCTTTTTTGTTGATTTGGAAATACATCATGCACAAAATGTTAGGGGCCATTTTCATGTTAAAAATGTTGTTCTATTCCTTAAAAATCTGGATGTGTGAATAATACAATATTTTTAGTTGCTTGAGATCAAGTGTTCTAAGTTGAGGGTGTTGATGTTCCTACATTCTGACGGCGTATTTGAGGTTTTTGACTGGGAATAATTCAAAATTCTTAAGCTACTTTTATGGTTTTTAATTGTATATTATTTCATTGTATAATAAGATAAAATGGGCTAAAAGAGGAGTTGATAACTTGAGTTGAAAGGCTATCAACATGTCGCCAAGCTGTCAACATTCATCATTAACCAAAAAAAATATCAAGCTATCAAGATGTTGCTGAAGACTTGAGTGGATGGGTTGTCAACTAGTTGATGATCCATCAACTCTCATCGTCAACCGTAAGCAAAAAGTCACTTAAAGAGGACTCAGTTGAACATTTATGTATACAAGCTATCAATGATGGCCGTCAACTTTGAGTAGGCTAGATCCAAAATTTCATTTTAGATTCAAGTCTTCTCTACTCTAACTAGCAGCTTTTAGGTTTTTCTCAATATTGCATTTGGAGAAATATTTTAATTTTTGAAGTTGTTCTTGGATTTTACATACTTCTTGTGAAATTTTGATGATTATTCAAGTTTGAATTCATATGTTGTGGGAGTAATTCCCAAATCTATGAATTTATTTTCTATATCTTCTTTGAAAATCAAGAACAACTAAACTCCCAAAGCTAGGGTTTTGGGAGCCATGGTGAAATTGTTATTATTGTGTTAATTGTTGTTGGAATTTGAATGATAATAGGAATTGTATTGATAATAATTTTGTACTTAAACTATTTATACCGATTGCAAACATTAGAATCTGACTTAAGGTTATTTTTCTTGAAAAAAAGAATTAAAATGGTAAATGATTCTCAACAAAAACTTATTGTTATCAACCCTCTGTCTAATGGTTAATACTTTAGCAAAAATTGACCTACTCAAAGTGAATTCAAATGTGATGTATTACCCTTAAGTTGTAAGAATCAAAGTGAAAATCACCCAACTTAGTTTGAAAAATGATTTGGTGAATATAATAAATTTTTAACTTTATATTTCATAATATCATGAGAATTCTATGAAATAATTAACTTTTAATTATGATAGAAGTCATGGTGAACTCAATCATACTTCAATTTTTCTACTAAATTATATCTTGACAACTTATTGTTTATTACTACAAACAAATTAAATACAATTTTACATAACGTTCATAACAAAATACCCTCATTTGAAATTTTTGACTAATTTAAAATTGAACTACATGCGACTAGTTTTCAACTTATTCCTTGTGGGATTTGATCCCAACCTTTTGTTAGCTTATATATTTAAAAATGACTTCTTTCGCTTCTTAAAAGAGTAGTAATTTTTGTGTATAACTAGATTTCTTATTTGCAAAGAGTAAGTTAACAAATAGGCCAGGCTTCCTCCTCTATGTTCGCAGTGAACTGGCTTGTTCGGTGATTGTTAGCCCAGTCACAATTTGTGTTCGCGATGGGGTCCCCGCGATTGCGATGAAGGATCCCTTAAGCATAGTTATAGTTGTGGAGCCTAATTTCACTCCCATTTTTTCCCTTTTCACCATAAAAACCCTTGGACATTGAAGATCTATTGAGATCGATCATTGGGTGTCAGAAGTGAGTTGGGAATGTTATTTTTGTCATTTTCTTACTATTATTTCCATAAGTTTCCATTTATTTTCTACTTAATTCTCCTATTAGCTTTAGAGACCTAATTTATATTGTGGATGATTTGAGTGTACATTTGGACTCAGAGTTCACCCATTTTAGATGGTAAATGATCCTTGAGCACAGAGACACACATTGAGGGCTTCAAGTTTGTGATTTCACATGTGGATCTCACATGGAATTTTTATTTTGAATCTTGACCCAGATCATTTATATGGATTGTGGGAATCGTTATTATCATTGTAATGTGTAGATTATTATTTTGATAATTTGAAAACATTTGGAGGCTTCTCTAAAGGGAACACGATCAGTGTAGTGGACTTTCTTGAGCTTTTGGTGGCGTCCAAGGCTAGGATAACCTCACTCTTAGGTTAATTATTATGATGATATTTGTGTAGTATTATGCTAGTTTTGGATGGGTATTTACGTTTTTGATTGAGGATTTTTTAAATTATTAATTATTTAGCTTGTTAAAGAGACTTTTTAGGTAGATTTTAGCCCCCCTCCCCTTATATTGAACAACATTGATACCCTAGAACTAGTTTGACTTGTATTGAAATTTTGGATAGAATTATTAGGCATAGGCTAGGTTTAGATAGGTATTTTCCTTAGCATAGGTTTTTAAGACTAGTAGTGGGCCCCACCAATCATTCCTTTAGGTTGTATGTGTTGTTTATCTCTTATTGACTTAATAATCCTTTAGGTTATGATCTTAGATTAATTATTGAACCTTGGAATAACTTAGGCAATTTAATGGACTCAAGTTAGTTTTATCAATGTAGAGAAGGTGACCTTTTGGATTTTCGAACCGTGCACCTAGACTTGGTAGTTAAAATCACTTCTCTTATTGACTTGACCTTACTAACTAGTAGTTGTATTAAATAGAGTATAAGGTAATTCATGATATTAGGGTATTTTTGATAATTTTTGTATTTACACTGGTTCTAGTTAAAGTCCATTGATTGGCAGTTCCCGCTTACTGATTACATTAGGTTGATTCATTACATATTTAATGCATGAGACTTATATAATAGTTCCAGTTCAATTTAGGTAATTATGATATTTATGCGATATTTTTTATGATGATATTATTCGTAGCTCCTGTTCAAGTCCGACAATTTTGGTGTGAAGACATTTCTAGGCATATTGTCAAATTTGGGCACACTTTATGATTTCATTAAAGGTGTTTGCTCGTTGTTTGCATATCCATATGGGATATAGGGGCTCGATTGAGCTATTCATTACATGTTTGCACCTTCTCATCTTGTGGGAGTCCAATTAGGTTGTAGTTAGACTATATTTATTTAACTACTCAATTCATGTATATTTACTTAATCTTGTTTTAGAGTATTATTTATGTTATATTCCTTATCTATGACTTTAGTTTACTTTCCCTCACATTATTGTACTTTTATTACCATATAAATTAGTTGGTCAGTGATGTCTACTGAGTACCCGTTATTTCTGGTACTCATACCACACTTTTGCCTCTTTTTTGATAAAAAATTAAGTACGAGCTACAGTAGTTGTTGATTATTTTTTCAAGCTTGCTCTTGAGGATTTGGAGATAAGGTGAGAATTCAATGTTATAGTTGATATTCTATCCTTTATTTATTTTTGGACAGTCTTTACTTTTCTCGAGACTATCTTTATATTGATACTATTTGGTACTCTATTATTTTGGATTTAGTAGCTCTTTTACTGACCATATCAGGTCGTGGAATACTCTTTTGCACATTTCCTCCCCTTCAATTCTCTTCTAGTACTTTCATGACTATATATTGTTATTAGTTTTCTGGTTGTGTGTTGAAACTTTATATTCTTTTTATTTCGCTGTTTAACCTATTTTTTTTATAGTTTTAGGATATTGTTTGGCTTACTTAGTGGTTTATTAAAGTAGGTGCCATCATTACTTGAGAAATTAAGTCGTGATAAATTGATTTTAAATCCTAGGTTAAGTGGAGTTATTTGTACTAAAGCATCTAGTAGAGTGTCACAGATCAGTGTGATGTTGTTTGTATCCTATCTTTGGGAGGTTGTAGAATATTCTAAGGAAAATCTCATTTTCTTTTTCATTTTTTGTGATGAGTCTATGTTGATTTTTGAGTTCTTATTTCTGTCACACTTCTGCAGATGGCTAGACGCAAGTTACGATCACCGGAGATGCAGACCTTGAGCCTACAAGGGTCAGGACAGGGGGCATCATCAGATATTTCTATTGATCCTGATCTAGACATAGCTCAAGAGGTTCAACTGCCCCAGCCGATGGTGGGCAAAGGGGCAAGCCAGGCCTCATTGGGATTTATGTCATACTTAATTCTTAGAGATACCTTGCTTTAGTTTTAGGGTTAGTAGGTGGTGCACAATCTAATGGTGCTCAGTTAGTAGACTGGATCATTAACTGTATAGGGGCATAACTTATAGCCACGACTTTCATAGTAAAGGATCCTCAAGCACCGGTAGTTCCAGCAGTGAATTAGCTAGTTATAAGCATCGAGGATTAGAAGATATTAGGTCAATTTATTATATTGACTCCACATAGGTTTGCAAAGGCCGCCCTTGGTGAAAATGCTTTGGAGTTTCTGACTAGTTGTAAGGAGCAACTCTATAATTTAGGGATGGTTTATTCGCACCGAGTGGATTTTACTTCTTATCAGCTATACATGATATTTAGACAAATATTAAGGGATTATCTTTATTACAAGCTTATTGGATCTCCATCTATAATTAAAGTCACTTCTCCAAGGCTTTCTTTGGTATGTTCATTCCTTATAGCATACATGATCACTATAGGGATGAGTTTACTAGACTAAGGCAGGGTTCTATCACTATGGCTGGGAATAAGGCAATGTTTCATGATATAGCCATGTAGGCTACAATGATTTTTCCAATAGAGTATGAGAGGATTCGAAATTTTGTCATAGGGTTGAGACTATCGCTCCACGGGCTAACAAAGATTTGGTTACATTCAAAAAGTCTTTCACTAAGATTGTTGATCATTCCTATACTATAAAGGAGATGGATCGCGAGGCCCAAGGGTGCAACGAGAAGAGGTTGTGTCACCAAGGAAGTTTTAGTGGGAGCCATAGTAGCTTACAGTTTAGAGGTTAGTGGTGTTAACACCTAATTTTGACTCTGAGTGTCTAAAATTAATGCTCTTAGGCTTTCTGATCATTTAAGGGCTCATACAATTTTTTGCACACTTTCTTACAATTTTTAATAAATTGTTGATAATCATTATTTTTAGGATATTTTATCAATTTATTGCCATATTTTAAAATTCTCTTCAATTTTGTAAATTTTAGGATTTTTATTAGTTTACTATCATTTTTATACATTTTTCACGGTCATCTGCGTAACATAACATGACATTGCAAATTTTTTTACATATTATAATTTTAATTGTTTATAAAGTAATACATTTTTTAAAGATAATTATATTATATTTGCTGTTTGCATTTTTCTGTATTTATACACCAACATTCACATTTTTGTATATTATTTAATATAATCTATAAAGTACAATGTCGGCTCAATTATTATTATACATAGAGCAGCAGATCAGTAAAGTCACGATCCCATCACTTTAAAAAAGTTGACACGTGAAATGACGGGTTGGGATTTTCATACGTTGGATAAATAATTTTTATACCTTGCTTAAAAGAATGAGAAATTCATCGATTAATAACTTCTAAACTAAAATATTTTTTAAATAGATAAGAGGGACATCTTTTTTATTTTTTTGTATAGTAAAAACGGTCAATTATATTTATAAAAAAAGGGGTAGGGTTAATATTATTTTTAAAACACAAAAACAATACACACATACACTCATTCATATGTTTTTTCCTCCAGTCCTTTTTTTCTCTTTCACTATTCACCTTCTATGATTTCCCACCGTTGTCGTCCCTTTTCTTTTTCTCCTTCCCCGTCACTGCATTGCCGAAAGTTAAGATCCACGAAGCTCCAACGCACCACCACCATCATTACTTCTTATTTACCTTTTCTTAGCCCCCTTTCTAGCCTCGCCAATGAAATCCACCGTCCCAGTCACTGCCGGTGAGGATTCCAACTGAAAACTCCAGCAAGCACACCACCCCCTATGCTGCAAATGTCCCTCTCTCTATCTCCCCTTTTTCCTCTTGGCTTGGCTCCAGCCATAGCCATTGAAGCAACTCCTAGAAGACTCTGATTTTCCCCATTTCACCCCTCACCAAAGATTACAACTTTGGCCCACAAAATGCCATCTCCAGTGACCTTCACTCTCTATATATTTAAATATGTTCTTGTATATATTTAGTTGATCTATTTTTTTCTATTTATTACATCAATCTTTTAATTTAATTAGAAAATTTGTGGTTTGTTCCAACACTTTGGTTGTTGCTTTGCCAGTTTCATAGCTGTTATTACCCCTATTTTGAGGCTGATTAACATTCTATTTTGGGGTAATTACATTACATTTTTCCCATTATAACTTTATTACACTGATAACGAATAAATACTATACTGTTGGACGGTGAAGAAATTTTTCGTCAATTTTTCAGGCCTCCACAATAAAAAGACGGATTTTACGTATATAAATAAGTAATAAAAAATACATAATTAGGGCGATAAAGAAATTCTTATAAGATTTAAAATTTTATTCTATCCCACTTTTTAACAAAAAATATATTTTTTAATACATATATGCACACATACCTTTTCAATTTATTTTGATAATTATTTATTTATTATTAACATTTTTATTACAAGTCATTATACAGGTTATTGGGAATATTTATCGAAAATGGTGTTCAAAGAAAAATTTAAATTATGTGTTTATATTTTTTATATTTTTACACTTGTAAAATGTTAATCATAGTGAAAATTTTATTTTCCGGGGTGTTGGGCGGGATATTCTTTATTTACGCAATCCTCATCACGCGTTTAGACAAATTTAGTCCGTTAATATTTATATTAAATTGATTATGATATTGAATCAAATAATTCATACTTTGTTACACTAAAAAATATTATGTAATCTTGCCTTTAAAACAAAAATTTCTTTATTCAATCTTTTCATTTTTTCATAAATAATTTTATGTATTTGTGTTTATGATCATACACTTCTTATACACATACTTTTTACGATAACATATGCAATTTACATATTGTTTATATATAAATTTTTATATCATTTTAATATATAATTTATATTTGTATTTTTCCTCCATCTTTTAATAAACTGAAGTCTAGTCGGGAACTATATTTGTAGATCCTGAAGGTTGTTTGACCCCTTTCCTTTGGAATAATTTAAACCGTTACCTAGAATCTAAATTGGTTCATAGATTAAAAACATAACTGATGCATGTTAATAAATAAATAGGTTTCCTCATTTTTCTAACAAATTAGGTGGTGACTCTATGCAAAATCAATTTCTTTAGAGTTCATTTGTCATGCTCGTTTTAACTTTCAGTAAAATTAGAGTTTGACAATTTGGCGACCCTGCTGGGGATGCAAGGTTCTAACCATTACATACTTAGGTAAATACTAATTATCTTGACTTTTCTTGTTTGTGTGATATAAATTGTGCATTTATTTTTATTTTGTATAGTTTATTTTATTGTTTATTGCTTTATATTAGTTGGAATTCCGTTCAAATTTCCTCCACTTCAAAAAACAAACACTCAAACATATTGTACATGGGATTACATTGTACATTTCCAATTTCTTTTAAATCACATTATTTTAGAGAGTTGGCATTTACATGGGGTGAGCGGGAGTTTTACTATCGTGGGACTATATGCCTTCTCATATAAGAAATTCAAGTCTGTGTCTACCCACTTTTAGTTAACATAGGATAGAACTAAACCAACATCATCTTAGGTACATGCATCATTAGTCATCATTATCCAAATGTCCAAAGGATTCACAACCCAAGTGGCCCATTATCATAATATCTGCACATATCTGAAGAATGATTGTGCATATACATAAAATATTTGCTCTAAATTAGTTTTACTTTAGTAGGTGTAATCTAACCTATGCTTTGCATGGCAAATCAGTTAATAGATGAACCTTAGAAAACTCACTGATAGCTGTGTATAGGTTTGAACTACGTTTTAACATGATTCTTGTACTGACAAGATACGTAGGCAATCCTGCATTAGAGTTCGGTCTCTTTATTGTATTAGAATAATTACTTCAGTATTCAAAACAAGAGCAATTTTTCAAACAATTTAAAAATGCTCTCCAAATTCTTCAAAAGCACAAACAGACAGCTCCTTAAATCTAAATCTTAATTACATTAATGCATATTTGTTCTACCTCCAAATCCTCACCTAATTTTTGCGCAAGAATCCCTATCTTCTGTTTTCAAACGTCGTAAACCATTAAATTTATGGCGTATCGATCCTCACTTACAAAAGCAATGGTTTATATTTTTCAGTTATAAGAAACCTGCCATTTGTGGAAAAATAATGTCATAATTTCTTCAATGTCTTACTTTTTTAATCTTTTCAGTATACAAAAGTTGTGTCAAAGCTCTCCCCATGCTTGATATCCATTCTCTCGATCATTTGATCAGAACAATTTTGAAGTTAAAAGCAGTTTTTTTCCTAATTGTCTTTCTTATTATTTTCAAGGATGACCATCATTTGTTACAATCATACATTGAACATAATAATTCACTAATTCTCCTAAACTACGCAGACCTGATTATTGTTTTCACAAGATATGTAGGCAACCCACATTTGGGTTCGGTCCTATTTTTTTAAAAAGATAAATAATAAAATTTTGACTTGGTTGGTACCAATACAGTTAGAAGTGTGCATGATAAAGAACAAATTGGTATGATGGAAAGGACTGACTTCATGATAAACCATAGATTTTTTTTCGTACCGTTTATCATACCCGAGTGACACTTGAAGAATTCTCTTGCATACATCTAAGACTAGAACAAAGCCAACGTCATCGTTTCATGTTCATTGTGTGGTGATCTTTAGTTTAAATCACTATATTACATTGTTGATCTAGAACTTTGCTTAAATATCTGTTGAGACGAAATTTTGAGTTACACTTGATTTGGGAAAGGATCAACAGGCCCTCTTTAACCCAATTGTGCCTTCCACAGCCCACCAAATGAAATTGATCTGTAGTATTCCTTTTTTTGAGCCTAAAACCTTTTCTTTGGTAACCACATATATGCCTATACCTTTTTAAGTGCTTACATGCACTGTCCTTTTCTTGGACCTATCTCCTTGAGTGTACAAAATACATGAAAATTGTGGATGAAGATCATAGATGCAAAATGCAAAAGATATATTGGCCCAAATGATCAAAAATGAAGAAACGACTACAAAAGGATCAAAATCCACTACAAAAAGGAGAAAATAAAAGAAGAACAAAAAATATATAATCGAAGCAAGTACAAAAGAAGGGGAAACACATCACAACTAAGAAGATCACGTGTCAAAGCGCAACAAATGTCGAAAACACAAATACAATGTAATGCTCATAGACACTTTAATCCAAAATATTATCCTACCAATCCTAAATTCTACATTATAAGTCAAAAACAAGTCCTACATGATCCTATTCAAAGTATTCTCACATTAGTAGATACTTACATAAAGGTCAAGAATATGGTATCACAATTGTATGCATTGAATTTTTGTCTGAGTCTGAGTGTATTTCTCTAGACGTCCCTATTTTCAAAAATAAAATTACTCAAATATGTAAAAAATGGGACTTTATTTCTAAAGAACGCACTTGAAACTTGAGGATAGGTTGTAACGCCCCGAGATCTCATCCCGAGATATCACACGGTGCTTATGACCCCGAAGAACGACAAGCTAACCCTTTACTGATATCTGTACCTGTACACTGTACAATGTCTAAAATAAATGCAAAACTAGCCATAAGGTTCAACGCATCTATGAATACTCATAATATAGAAAACTGAATACTAATACATCCGTATGAAAAGCCTCTAAACTATCTGAACTGTGGAGTTGATGGGACAAGTCCCCAACTAACTCCGCCAACTAAAAATAAAAAAAATATAAAACAATAATAGTAAACTGAGATTCGTCAGAAGAGGACTCACTGCTACTGCTGTTGATGGGGACTGAAATGTTGAGGATAATCTGGATCCTATGCCTCTGAACCTATGGTGTCAAATAAAAAACCATAGCGCAAATGCGTCAGTACAAAAATATACCAAGTATGTAGACGGGGTAGGCTAATGCAAGGGTTCATGCATGCACAATATCTAAACTGAATAATCATGAAAATGCAACATGAGAACACATACATGAATGCACAGAATATGAACACAATTATCGCAGCTCTAGAAACTGAAACTTAGATACCACTTTACTATAGACTGAACTCACTACTGACACTAAGATACTGAATCACTGACTCATCTGATACTAATAACTTAGGATCTAGATGTGCTTACATCAATGATTAAATTCTTGGACTTATTGCTTTCGACTGACAGGATTATAGATCAACCTTTCTAACAGATGATTTTGGAAGCTTTATCAATGATAAGAAATATGATTATATCTGAATCTGATAACAAGAATACTCAATAGAAATCTGATACTGTGATCAAGCCTGTCTGACGACATATCTCTAAATATAATATCAAATAATTGTGTGTGAGACCAAGTATGTCTGATGGGATAGCCCATAAATCAATGGAACTATCTGAGTTCCTTACAATGATAGATGACTGTATCTGACAGTCCTGATTTCTAAAGACTGATTCTGAAATTAAGACTGAATCTAAAATTGAAACTACGGAAGTAGTCACCTAACCACATGCCCCGAACTACCACAGGTGGGGTCCAACCTATGCCCCAGTTGGAAGGGTGTCATTACCGCGCCACTGGTAAAGACAACCTTATATGACCCTCATCTAGTAAGTCCTCAAATGAGAAAGGTGGAGCTCTCATCTAGCAGGTCAAGACACCTCATCTACCCTCATCTAGTAGGTATGATGTCTCTCATCTACCCTCCACTAACAGGTGTGACATCTCAACTTACGCTGGCTACGTAGTTCTGGAGCACAAGGATTGCTTCTAAGAATCACACCCTCTACTAGCGAGTGAATTCCCATTCTTGAGCTCGCTCGGTTCTAGTTTCTACTCCCAATTGAAAGACTCTGACTGAATTCTTAACTGAGCACAACTGAACTGAATCTGATACTGATCATGTTTCTCAAAAGATCTGACTGAGTTACCCTGAGATTACTTAGTTCCATATTTAACGAAAAAGATATCAAATAACAGTATCTGACTGATGATATAAAACATGAATAAATTACTCAAATTGCGTCTGTGATTAGAATTGAACACTTAAATACTAATAGAACAGATCTTATTACAGGTCTGAGGCTAGATTACTAGTGATACAGAGATTACAGAGATAGTTGAGATTACTGAGCCTTATTAAGCTTCGCACTTGTCTAAGGATATAGAGTTCTATAGTTCAGTGAGTTCTGAGAATCATGGCTCGATTAGAATTATCAAAAAACTTACACGGGGTCTAGACAACAACTCTTTTTTTGGGTATAAATACCCCCAGGACTCGATAACATAAAAGTAAGACATAATCATTCTTCATCACAAATCATTCATGCATCATCATGGTTATCTATTCGTCACTACCATCATTCATTCATCATTACAAGCATTCATTCATCATTACAATTATTCATGTACTATCATAATCGTTAAAGAATCACTTCAAGTAGTTGGGCATCATAACATACTTTCCCTCTCAAGATCCTTAGGACATCGCATTAAGCATTTAGAAAACATAGACCTCTATTCATCATCATATACTAGCCTAGGGAAGACATGCTATTAGATTATACTCCATTCAACGAGATCTTACATCAAGTACTTCATATCTATATCGGTCTTGTCATGTATTTGGATATCACTTGATTTGGGGGAAAATTCATACTAACATGTCACTATTTACTTGCTAACCACTTGATATGTATTAAAAGCTTAGAATATATCAAAGAGCACAAAATCGGGGAATTTACAACCATCATTTCTTGACTTGTTCCCTAGGGTCTTTGGGGAATTTACAACCATCATATCTCAACTTGTTCCCTAGGGTCTTTCTACAACCACTAGACACGGCCGATTTTAGACCTACTTGGGGAGTTCATGCTATATGGGCATATTTCACTCACTAAGGCATACATGGACTAGCTCATAATTTAGAGTTTTACATTCAACATACTATAATGGATCTTATGCTTCACCTAAGCTCTTTATCAAACCTATGGAGAACATTCTTCACTTATTCAACCATTTCTATATCCAAAAGTCATGAACACATCACATGGAAAAACAACTTCAAGAGGGTCTATCACAAGCATCACATGAATTCCACAAACTAGGGTCAAAGCTCATAAATTTTGTAGGCAAACAAGAATAAAAAAACTCAACACATTAAACATTCATTTCAACTCATACAAATCATTAACAACGCATAAACATAAAAAAATTTTAGTTTTAGAAAAATGGTTCTTGAGCTTCTTGGATGAAAGAGTCCCAAGAATCAACATCTACATACCTTAACCTTTGAAATTGGATGTACTCTAATGTTTGAGCCTCTATCCGCACTTATAATAAATAATTCTTGAAGCTCACACTATGAGAAACTTTATTCTTGAAGAAATCTTGAAGAATTTATGGATGATTTTTGGAAGATTAGGATTCTTGATTAAAACCCTAGTTATTTCTCTGCTCAAGTGAATTGAGAGAATTGGAAGAGAAAAATGTTGAAATTAGGTTTTTAGAAGAGGTTCCCATATTTATAGAGGCTCACAAAAGGTGGAAAATGAACAAAACACCCTTGAAAAAAAAGCTCTAAATTGCTGAAAAAAAGGCTAATGACATTTGTGACAGGCTGTCAAACCTGTGATAGGCTGTCACAAAATGTCGTCACAAAATGGTAGATTTTTATGATTTTCTGTCCAGGGCTGACAATGTCATCAGAAATGTCGTCAGAATATGATGACATCGTCAAAAAGGTCGTCAGAAATGTGGTAGCTCGTCAGAAATCTCGTCAACGTTTTCCAGCTTGACAGGCTGGAGTAAAATGGGCATAACTCTTTGCTCCAAAATCTTATTTAGGCGAAATTGGTATCGTTGGAAACCTAATTCAAAGATATTTCATTTGATATATAGAAATCCACCCAGTTCTCCATATACAATGATTTATGGTTGGTTGAATTTGACCCAAATTTTGACGGTCACTAAAACTTAAACTATAGGAAAGCTTTCAACTCGACCATGGGTTAGGGGACCTCTATGATCTTAATTCATGCTCAAATAGATTCTCACACAATTCAAAGTATTTCATACTTGGGAGGATATTCTTGAAACATTTTGACTCAGATTTTTGCTTTACCAAATACATTCTAAGGCTCAGACTAGAAAAGGATTTTGCAGGACATTACACTATCTCCCCTTGAGAACATTCCTCCTCGAATATCGTTTGATAGACTGAGAATACGGATCAACAAAACTTACTCAAGAAATGGAAATATCTCAGATCAGGACTACGCAACGGGAATGACTGATATATAGAGTTCTCACACTGGGCATCATATATGATGCATGGAATACTCAACTGAGTATACTCTTAGCTGAATTCTCATAATACACATGCATATCTAATGCATGGACTCATAAGTGGGTTGATCTCATGAATACACAACTAAACACACGCTGACAAGCTGAACTCTTTCTACTGGATGTGCATATCTAGTGTATGAATGTTCGGCTAATCTAACTTTTGAAAGCACGACTGACAATGCAACAATGATTGATGCTAACTTTATAAAGAAAATTTGAACATGCATCGAGATGAATCTAATGGCATGCAACATAATAATACCATGGGGTATCTCCCCCTTGGGACTCTATGTCCCTCTAAACACACTTCGTTAAAATACTGGAGCGGTGCACAGGGCACCTACAGACTGGTCATAATTGACCGATCAAGATCTGAAACTTATGCATGACTTATGCTAACATATAAGCTCAAAATAGGAGCAAAGGATCTATCAATGCATGCCATAAAGATGAAGGGCTTATAATATACCCGGGTCTATGTCAGGGAGATCTTCATGATCATGGTGAGTTTGAAGTGCATACAATCTATTATAAGATGAAGGACGACTACGCTGACTTCGGGGACCTGGCTTAGGACAGTCTCAAACTTTGTGACCAGTCTCTCCAAATCCAAAGAACACATCACTACCAGCTCTACATACACCCTTATGATTCTTACCACACTCTTCACACAACAGGTAGGTATGAACACCACTAATACTACTCTGGGCTTTGGATCTTGGCGCTTCCTCAAATCTGACACCCCCAAACGCAGGTGTGAGTACACTAGCTGAAGATAGAGCTGGGACTAAAAATCTCCTACCATACTGAGAACTACTACCATCTTGAGACTCTGCCTGTGAGAAACCACGACTACCTATCTTGGCTCCCTTACTCACTCTCTCTCTCTCTTCTTCATCTTATCTGCCTCAATTTGTTGTACATGTATCCTTATCCTAGAAAGATCCATATCTCTATTGAGCATGGCAGATCTACACCCTTTCAACACATCACTTGATACCCCAGTCAAAAACTTACTCATACTCGCTCGAGGGTCAGCTATCAAGTAGAGAGCATACTTAGGTAATTGGTTAAACTTAAGACAATACTCTTTCACTGTCATGGAGCCTTGCCTTAGGTTCATAAACTCTTCTACCTTATCTTCTCTCATTTCTAGAGAGAAAAACCTATCTAGAAAGGCACTCTGAAACTCTAGCCATGTCACGGGAGCTGCATTTTCCCCTCTACTCTTCTCCCACATCACTACCCAATCATGAGTAATATCTTTCAACCTATAAGATGCTAAATCAACACTCTCCATATCTAATACATGTATAATCTAGGAGATCTTCTTCACCTCCTCAAGAAATAACTGCAGATCCTCACCTATTACTGACCTAAAGAATTTAGGCGGGTTCATTTTCATAAAGCTTCTAATCCTGGCTGCAAAAAAATTTCCATCTTGTTGAGGTGGAACTGCAGCTTGATGATTGTCATGAACATTAGTTACCACCTTGGCTAGCACTTGGAAAGCTACCCAAAACTCTGCATATGATACACTCTCATTTTTAGGATCTACTGGCTGAGGGGGATGATCATCAACCCTATGGACAAAGTCTCTGTGAGAAGGCATACTCTGTAAATAAAAGAATGAAGTGGATTAGACTGTGGACCAACTTAAGCTTATGCTCACTCGCACGAAATGATCACTGAAAGAAGGGAAACTGCTCCTAAGAACATCCTGTAGCCTCTTCCACATAAATATGGCGCGCTACACACCTATGTACAAGACTCTACTAGATGCGGCTTTTCAGACTCCTTAGGATACTCTTGAACCTTAGGCTTTAATACCAAATTTGTAACAGCCCGAGATGTCATCCTAAGACATCACACGGTGCTTATGACCCCAAGGACCACAAGCTAACCCTTTACTGATATCTGTACCTGTACACTATACAATGTCCAAAATAAATGCGAAACTAGCCATAAGGTTCAACATATCTATGAATACTTATAATATAAAAAACTGAATACTAATACATCTATCTGAAAAGCCTCTAAACTGTCTAAACTGTGGAGTTGATGGGACAGGTCCCCAACTAACTCCGCCAACTAAAAATAAATAAAATATAAAACAATAATAGTAAACTGAGATTCATCCCAAAAAGAAGAGGACTCACTACTACTACTGCTGATGGGGACTGAACTGCTGAGGATAATCTGGATCCTATGCCTCTGAACCTATGGTGTCAAATAAAACACCATAGCGCAAATGCATTAGTATAAAAATATACCGAGTATGTAAACGAGGTAGGCTAATGCAAGGGTTCATGCATGCGTAATATCTAAATTGAATAATCATGAAAATGCCGCATGAGAATACATACATGAATACATAGAACATGAACACAATTATAGCAACTCTAGAAACTGAAACTCAGATACCACTTTACTATAGACTGAACTCACTACTGACACTGAGATACTGAATCACTGACTCATCTGATACTAATAACTGAGGATCTAGATATGCTTACATCAATGATTGAATTCTTGGACTTATTACTTTTGACTGACAGGATTAGAGTTCAACCTTTCTAACAGATGATTTTGGAAGCTTTATCAATGATAAGAAATATGATTATAGATGAATCTGATAACAAGAATACTCAATAGAAATTTGATACTGTGATCAAGCCTGTCTGACGGCATATCTCTAAATATGATATCAAATAATTGTGTGTGAGACCAAGTATGTCTAATGGGATAGCCCATAAATCAATGGAACTATCTGAGTTCCTTACAATGATAGACGACTGTATCTGACAGTCCTGATTTCTAAAGACTGATTCTGAAATTAAGACTGAATCTAAAACTGAAACTATGGGAAGTAGTCACTTAACCACATGCCCCGAACTACCACAGGTGGGGTCCAACCTATGCCCCAGTTGGAAGGGTGTCATTACCGCACCACTGGTAAAGATAACCTTATATGACCCTCATCTAGTAAGTCCTCAAATGAGAAAGGTGGAGCTCTCATCTAGCAGGTCAAGACACCTCATCTACTCTCATCTAGTAGGTATGATGTCTCTCATCTACCCTCCACTAACAGGTGTGACATCTCAACCTACGCTGGCTACGTAGTTCTGGAGCACAAGGATTGCTTCTAAGAATTACACCCTCGACTAGCGGGTGAGTTACCATTCTTGAATTCGCTCGGTGCTAGTTTCTACTCCCAACTGAAAGACTCTGACTGAATTCTTAACTGAGCACAATTGAACTGAATCTGATACTGATCATGTTTCTCAAAAGATCTGACTGAGTTACGCTGAGATTACTTAGTTCCATATTTGACGAAAAAGATATCAAAAAATAGTATCTGACTGATGATACAGAGCTTAAATAGATTTATCAAATTGCGTATGTAATTAGAATTGAATCACTTAAATACTATTAGAACTGATCTTATTACCGGTCTGAGGCTAGATTACTAGCGATATAGAGATTACAGAGATAATTGAGATTACTGAGCCTTATTAAGCTTCGCACTTGTATGAGGATATAAAGTTCTATAGTTAACTGAGTTCTGAGAATCATGGCTCGATTAGAATTATCGAGAAACTGACACAAGCTCTAGACAACATCTCTATTTTTGGGTATAAATACCCCCAGGACTCGATAACATAAAAGTATTACATAATCATTCTTCATCACAAATCATTCATGCATCATCACGGTTATCCATTCATCACTACCATCATTTATTCATTATTATAATCATTCATGTATTATCACAATCGTTAAAGAATCACTTCAAATAGTTGGGCATCATAACATACTTTCCCTCTCAAGATCCTTAGGACATCGCATTAAGCATTTAGGAAACATAGACCTCTATTCATCATCATGTACTAGCCTAGGAAAGACATGCTATTAGATTATACCCCATTCAACGAGATCTTACATCAAGTACTTCATACCTATATCGGTCTTGTCATGTATTTGGATATCACTTGATTTGGGGGAAACTTCATACTAATATGTCACTATTTACTTGCTAACCACTTGACATGTATTAAAAGCTTAGCATATATCAAAAAGCACAAAATTGGGGAATTTACAACCACCATATCTCAACTTGTTCCCTAGGGTCTTTCAACAACCACTAGACACGACCGATTTTACACCTACTTGGGGAGTTCATGCTATATTGGCACATTTCACTCACTAAGGCATGCATGGACTAGCTCATAATTTGGAGTTTTACATTCAACATACTATAATGGCTCTTATGCTTCACCTAAGCTCTTTATCAAACCTATGGGGAACATTCTTCACTTATTCAACCATTTCTATACCCAAAAGTCATGAACACATCACATGGAAAAACAACTTCAAGAGGGTCTATCACAAGCATCACATGAATTCCACATACTAGGGTCAAAGCTCATAAATTTTGTAGGCAAACAAGAATAAAAAAACTCAACACATTAAACATTCATTTCAACTCATACAAATCATTAACAACTCATAAACATAAAAATCTTTTTGTTTTAGAAAAATGGTTCTTGAGCTTCTTGGATGAAAGGGACCCAAAAATCAACATCTACATACCTTAACCTTTGAAATTGGATGAACTCTAATATTTG
This sequence comes from Capsicum annuum, assembly GCF_002878395.1. Classification (NCBI taxonomy): domain Eukaryota; kingdom Viridiplantae; phylum Streptophyta; class Magnoliopsida; order Solanales; family Solanaceae; genus Capsicum; species Capsicum annuum. Next base: position 96,015,001 of record NC_061119.1, read on the forward strand.
AGACTCTATCTGCACTTATAATAAATAATTCTTGAAGCCCACACTATGAGAAACTTTATTCTTGAAGAAATCTTGAAGAATTTACGGATGATTTTTGAAAGATTAGGGTTCTTGATTGAAACCCTAGTTATTTCTCTTCTCAAGTGAATTGAGAGAATTGAAAGAGAAAAATGTTGAAATTAGGTTTTTGAAAGAGGTTCCCATATTTATAGAGGCTCACAAAAGGTGGGAATGACCAAAACACTCTTGCAAAAATGTCTCTAAATTGCTGAAAAAAAAGACTGACGACACTTGTGACAGGCCGTCAAACCTGTGACAGGCCGTCACAAAATGTCATCACAAAAGGGTGGATATTTATGATTTTCTGCCCAGGGATGACGACATCATTAGAAATGTCATCAGAATCTGATGATGTGGTCAAAAGTTCGTCAGAAACGTGGTAGCCCGTCAAAAACGTCGTTACCATTTTTCATCTTGATAGGCTGGAGTAAAATGGGTATAACTCTTTTCTCCGATATCGGATTTAGGCAAAATTGGTATCGTTGGAAAGGTAATTCAAAGATATTTCATTTGATATATAGCAAGACATCCAGTTCTCCATATACAATGATTTATGGTCGATTGAAGTTGACCCAAATTTTGACGGTCACTAAAACTTGAACTATAGGAAAGCTTTCAACTCGACCATAGCTTAGGGGACCTCTATAATCTTAATTAATGCTCAAATAGATTCTCACAAAATTCAAAGTATTTCATACTTGGGAGGATATTCTTGAAACATTTTGACTCAGATTTTTGCTTTACCAAATACGTTCTAAGGCTCAGACTGAAAAAGGATTTTGCGGGGCATTACATAATTGTGGCTCAAAACCATTGCTTGAAGCAAGATGAACAAATTTAGTCGATAATTAGGTATGTCTGAGGTACCACTTAAAACTATAAGAGTTTCTCTGAAGCCTATCTCAGTTATGCTGGGAAGGATATTGGGGAATTCTTTTACATACTACTAATTATTTGTACCAACTAAAGTTAAGACATGATCGTGTTTTATTAATCTTTAGTAGCTTGCCCTGAGTTGGCTGAATTTCAAGCATGTACCAAGATAATGTCATAGCTCATCTGAAGACTCTAGGATAGGATCACAACCGTTACCGACCCAACCAAGTCCAATCATCCCACACCAACAATCCAACCAAACAAAACTAATACTAAAACAAAGGCCAAACACCAGGCCATGACCAAAGATATTCCAAGACATGATATAATTAATCCCAAAATGAAATATGATGGAATAGTGAGAAATTATGTCTAATGATGCCATCCTCAATACAAATACCAATGCTAAAGCTGATACTAATATCGATTCCGCCCATTCCAACCCATAGTAGTACCATAAATCCTCTAACCAAAAGAGTAATAAAATTCGGTTAGGATATGCCCCAACCATAGCCAAAACCAATATCTAGAAATAAACCAAAATGTCTAAAAGTGTCCATAACATGAAATGGAGCCTTCCAAAATAATGAAAGCTCACCACTTTAGTCCAAATGCTTTCCCTAAGTCAATCACTATGGATGGTTCCTACTTAGCATGGGTATATAGCCGCTAGTAGACGGGTTAGCGAGTGAACGCTAGCATGATCTCAGGATATGGATAAAATAATGCAATTTATAAAACCAAGTAAAACCATCCATATGCAAACAACCATACGCATAGATTTATAACCATGCTTGGAAAGGGGACTGGGTTTAGCATACTTAAAACCTTTACCTGGGTCGTGTAGCTTTGCTTTCCTAAACCACCCACGGGCTATATAGGTTTAGCTCCCCTTGCTGAAAGGGCGTCAGTGCGTGAAGCCGCACGGCCAGGGAAGAAAACTCTTAGGATGACTAGTACATCCCCTACAATATAGTGTGACATTATGCACACGGTCACCATGACCAACATTACATTGACAAATATGAGTTTCCAATTTTTAGTCCCCCCCGGACCTCCACCTTCCACGGCTTTTCAACACATCCTACAATTATTGCCTAATTTAAACGAATTTATAAATAACCAAACCATTTTATTTATTAACCAAGGCCATTAATATTGGTATCATCATATCAATCTGTACGTGCAAGTATTAATCATAGCCAACCATATATTGGTTTAAGGGGACTTCCAAGTGCCCCTCTATTTACCATATTAAACCCTTTGGGGAATTCCATGTACCTCACAAGTATAACCATTTATCTATTTACCTTTTCAAGCTATTTATGCCATGCTTAATTTCGTTACCCTGTTTTAAAACAGGCAAGAGTTCCATTAAAAATACTCAATGCAATGAAAACATTATTATAGGCATTTTGTTAAACACATTAGCAACATAATATAACCAAAATCAAATCCAATTACCAATAAACAATTCTCATGCAATCCAATTATCCAAAACCACCATTAATACACATAAAGCATAATTAAAACCATGGGAAACCATAACCAACCATTTAATATCAAAAACCCCAACTCTTATTTAAAAACTAATATCATACAATAAATGAAGTCATGAAAACATTAATAAAAACCATGCTTATAGTTAGAATTAACAATAAGGGAAGAGAATATGCCTTAAAAAAAGATGATGATGGAAAGAAATCTCCAAGTCAATCCCCAAATCAATCCTCTAGTTGAACTTAACTTTCCTTTCCCAAAATCTTTTTAGTGAATTATAGAGATTTTAGAAGAGTTCTTAAGTGTTAATGAATGGAATAATAGGATAAATAACATCCCAAGTAAGTTAGAAGTCATGGAAACCTATTAGGGTAAGTGGGAAAATATCCAAAATACCCCCACTTAAGTTGTACAAAATCCCATCACAGGGGTACGATTGACCCTCATGAGTCATACCCTTCCAATACGAGTGGTACCCTCCATTCATATCCTAGCCTCAACATTTGGATCAAACACTTTTTAGTATACGACTCATCAAAACAAGTCGTATCCAAATCATACAATTCGTACACCTCATTCGTATCCCTAGATGATTTAAACCCAAGGAAGATTTAGACATTTTCCCCCATACGAGTCTTGGGTATGACTCGTAGCCTGGCTTACGGCTCACGGTGACCCACTCGTACTTAGATCCAATCTAAGTAACAAAGTGTAAGACTAATTTAAGGACAATCCTTATCCACCAATTCGAATCATACCCCTAAGTCATCTCGATTCCTATAACAAAAATCCATCACACCAACCAACACTGGTCAACATACGACTGGTCTATACCATCCGTACCCCAACATACGGCTCATACCCTTGAGTCATATTGGGTCCATAGATTAGAATTCCAGAAAATTTTTTAACGTCCGGAAACCAAAGGTTTTAGTCTCCAGCACTAGGAACATTCCTTCCCAAATGACGGACTAGGTAGGGGTAACCATCTGCACGAGTCATTTGTATTATCAAATAAATTTCTAATCTGTAACAAAGTTTGAAAACAAATAGGCAAAAATATTAATCTTTCCTTTAACAAATTTAAAAAATAAAGATATGTTAATGACATATACCTTCCGCACGAATCCCAGGAAGAGAAAACAAATACGAATATTTGGACTTTATATCCTACTCTGCTTCCCATGTTGCTTCTTCTATCTTATGGTTCCACTAAAGAAACTTAACCAAAGCCACCTCCTTGGTTAACAACCAAAAAACTTTCCTATCAAAGATCTTAATCGGGATTTCTTCATAAGACAAAGAATTTATGAGACCCAACCCTTTCAATGGAATAACCAAAGAAGGATCACCAATGCACTTTCTCTTCATAGAAACATAAAAGACCGAATGAACCAAGCTCAGCTAGAAGTCAACTCGAGCACATAAGCAATGTTACCAACTCTCAGCAAAACCTCACAAGGACCAACATACCGGGGACTGAGTTTCTCCTTCTTTCAAACTGCACTTCTCCCTTTATTAGAGATACCTTGAGAAAAACCTTATCCCAAACCTCAAACTCCAAGTGTCTACACCTAACATCCACATAGGAATTTTAGAAACATTGGGCAGCCCTAAAATCTCCCGAATCACCTTCACCTTCTCCATAGCCTGGTAAACCAAGTCGAGACCAAACATGTCTGCCTCACCAAGCTCAAACCAACCAATAGGAGATCTACGCCTCCTAGCATACAATACCTTAAAAGGGGCCATACCAATACTGGACTAATAGCTATTGTTGTAAGCAAACTCCAGCAAAGGTAGATGCTCAACCTAATTTCTACAATAATAGATCACACAAGCCCGAAGCATATCCTCTTATATCTGAATAGTTACGTCCTCTTTCCATTTATCTGCGGGTGAAAAGCAGTACTCAAAATCGCCTTAGTCCCCAACCTTCTCTGAAAAATTTCCATAAGTGAGATGTAAACAGTGTATCACGATCAGAAATAATCAAAACAAGCATCCCATGTAGCTTCACAATCTCTTGAAGATACAACTTCACATAATCCTTCACCGAGAAGGTAGTCTGTACAAGCAAAAAGTGCGTAGACTTAGTCATCATGTCCACTATAACAAAAATAGAAATATATTGATTATAAGACTAAGAAAGACCAGTAACAAAGTCTATATTGTTCACTTCCCATTTCTACTCGAGTAAATAAATTTCATGATACAACCCTCCTGGCCTTATATGCTCAACCTTAACCTGTTGACACACCATGCACTTGGCCATAAAATCAGCCACATCCTTCTTCATGCCATTCCACCAATAGATCTCTGTGAGATCTTGGGACATCTTAGTCCAGCTGGTATCTACAATATAGCGCAACTCATGTGCCTTTGCCAAAATCCTTTATCACAAACTGTCGATATCAGGAACACACAACCTCTCTTAGAATCGCAAAGTACCATCATAATCAATTTCAAACATCACTAAAACCAACGTCACTCTTGATTTTCATCATGATAGGATCTAGAACTTGCTTCTATTTAATCTCTACACCAAGAGATGATCGAACTACTTATTGTACTATCATACCACCATTCTTTGTGTTTAAGAGGCGAACTTTAAGATTAGCCAAGCGGTGAATATCCTTTACCAATTCACGTTTGCTTCCTCCACATGAGCTAAATTCCCCATAGATGACCTTCTAAGACCATCAGCAACCACGTTAGCCGTACCTGGGTGATAGTAAAGACTTATATCGTAGTCCTTAAGCTGCTCAATCCATCTCTTTTATCTGATATTAAGCTCCTTCAGTGCTCCTTCTAACTGAACACATACTATAGACTCTTATGATAAAAAAGATACCAACGTGAACACCATACAAATAATGCTGCTATATTTTCAAAACAAATAAAACCGCCAATAATTCCAAATCATGAGTAGGATAATTCCTCGTATGTACCTTCAACTGCCTGGAAGCATAGGCAATCATCTTTATATGTTACATCAACATACAACTAAGCTCTACCTGAGATGCATCATAATAAACCACGAACCTATCATTGCCTTTATACAAAGTCAGAATTAGAGCTGGAGTTAACTTATCTTTCAAATTCTCAAAACTCCCTTCACAAGCATCTGACAAAGAAAACTTGACCTCTTTCTAAGTCAACTTACTCAAAGAAGCAGCTATCAATGAAAAGCTCTCCACAAACTGCCTATAGAACCCAGCTAAACCTAAGAAGCTCTAAATGTCGAATGGGGTCATGGGTCTGGGCCACCTCTTCACCATACCAACCTTTAATAGATCCACTATGATCCCCTCACTATAAATAATATGACCCTAGAAAGTTACAGCGTTCAACTAAAACTCACACTTGGAGAACTTGGCATGCAACTGTTGTTCCTTTAAGGTCTTTAAAACCATAGGGAGGTGATTAACATAGTCCACCTTGCTCTTTGAATAAACCAGAATGTCATCAATAAACACAATAACGAAATGATCTAAATACTAATAAAAAACCTTGTTCATCAGATCCATTAATGCCGTCGGAGCATTAGTAAACACAAATGACATCACCAAATACTCAAAGTGTCCATACCAAGTACGAAAAGCCATCTTAGAGATATCCATCTCCCTAATCTTTAGCTGATGGTACCTAGGTCAAAGATCTATCTTAGAAAATAACTTGGCACCTTGCAACTAGTTAAATAGACCATCTCTTTGTAGAAGAGGATACTTGCTCTTAACCGTCACCTTGCTCAACTACCTATAGTCCATGCACATCCAAAGGGAACTATCCTTCTTAAGCACAAACAACATTGGTGCACCCCAAGAAGATACACTAGGATGAATAAACCCCTTATCTAGAAGATCTTTAAGTTGCTCATTAAGTTTTCTCTACTTAGCTGGAGCCATTCTATACAGAAAAATAGAAATTGGACGCGTGTGTGGAACTACATAAATACCAGACTCTATTTTTCAATATGAAGAAATACCAGAAAGATCATATGAAAAGAGCTTTAGAAACTTATTAACCCCTGGAACTGACTAGAAAGAAGGACCTTCTCAATTAGAATCTTTAACCCGAACCAAGTGATAAACACAAAATTTAGAGATCAACCTTCAAGATCTAAGATAAGAAATAAAACTCCCCCTAGGAACAGAGAAACACCCTCCTATTCTATAACGGGATCACTAGGAAACCTATAGATAACCCTATGAGTCCAAAAATCCAAGGATGTGTAACAAGAGTACAACAAGTCCATACATAGAATGACATCATAATATACCACACCCAACTCAAATAGATCCACCAAGTTCTACTTGACACCAACAAATACCTCACACACCCAATAGACTCTCTTAGTAATAACCGAGTCACCTACTGTGGTAAAAATAGAAAAAAAACCTAAAATAATTTCTTGATCAAAACCAAAATATACATCCATATAAAGAGTCAAATGGAGAGAGTGGACCCCAGATCAAGCAAATAATATACTTCATGAGAGAAAAGTTATAATGTACCTATAACGACAACAGATGATGCCTCAAATTCTTGTCGGGCCGCCAAAGCAAGCAACCTACTTTGACCAACCCAAGAACCAGGAGCAGTAATAGAAGTAGGTGCCACACCACTACGTGTATGATGTTGGGTTTATTTATACACTTTAGTGTTATGATTCTAGCTTATTTAGCCTTGTTTTAAGAGAAATTTGTGTGATTTATGCGTAATATTGATATAATTAAGAATATAAGAGTTAAAGGACGTGATAAAAATGTTTAGAAGTGTTTTAAAATAATTTTAGCTTAATTGAGTCATTTAAAGTCTAGTCGAGAAAACTAGTCTTACTAGTTTGAGCTAGGTGCCGTTCTAGTTGGTCTCAATGGATTCTAGTGTATTAAATGAGATTTGCATGGTTTAAATGTGAAATTATATGAGGAAAAACTGGTTTAGAGTATACAAGGTTCTACTAGAAGGAGCCAAGTCTCAACAATAAGTTTAAGCATAAATTGGTCGAGACTAGTAATTTGCTTGAGTTTATAGCATGTTATTCTTGATGACTCATTGTATTGAGCTCTAATCCATGGTGTTTTATGTTGTAAGATGCTTTTTGAGTTTATAATGGTGAAAAAATAATATTGAATGAGCTAGAAATTGAAGGGAAAACAACACTAAAGGCTTGGATGGAAGGAACAATGCTAAAACACTTAACCAAATATTTAGATGCAATTTCCAGTGTGCACGGGTGATTTTACCACGCTGCGGGATACATAGCATGCTTATTTACCTTGGAAAATATATTAAGATGCAACTTCCAGTATCTACATGTGAAATGCCTGTGTCGTAGGCTCCAAATCGATGGAACAATGCCTGCGATGCCTGCTATATTGCGGTATAATTATGGGCGTGATGCATGCTTCCTTTCAATGCAATTCTTCCCACGTAGCATGTGCAATTTAGTTATCTCATGGACATGACATATTTTTAATCCTACAATAATTAGGATTAAATTATTATATATACACACTTTGCTCACTTATTGAAAAAGGGGGGGATCTTGGATAATTTTGGATCTTTTGGACCTAGTGGAATATTGTGGAGGCAACTGCTACTATTCTTTAGGTTTAACAATTCATTCAATAGCTTTTTAATTCTTAATATCATGTATTCATATTGGATCGTGATGATGAATATTATTGGCTAAAAACTCCCTTTTCGAGGTTAAAGCCAAGAACATGATTACTATTGTTTTGGATTAATTTTGTTTAATTCACTTACCATATTTGGTTGCTTGTTTATTCTTGATTTAATTATTTTGAGGATTGATCACCCTATAAAATATATATATATATATATATGTATGTATATAGTTGACCTTTTGATCTCGGGAGATAGAATAGAGAGATAGAACGTGGGGATAAATAAAGTAGGGTTTGTATTCTTTTATAAAATAACGAATTCAAAGTAGAGTTTAGGATAGGGATGTACCTGGAAGCCATACTTGATTCATACATAGGATGATATCGTTAAGAACTTAAAAGGATTATTATGTACCCGCTAAATAATGTAATTTTAATTTGTAAATTAGGTAAACAATTAGAGGTCGAGAGATCATCATCATGAAATGAACCCTATGAATCAACAACCAAGATAAGCGAGTTAATGAATGAAGTTCAATAACTTAGTATGATTGTTCGAAGTGATTTAACCCTGGGCTTTACTCCATTGATTGTTTCAAAATATTACTTTTTACACTGTTACTTTACTTTTAGTTACAAATTCCAAACTCACTTTTTGGTTACTCTTGCATGAAATAAATCTAAACTGTGAACTAAAATTGAATCATTGTTGAACCAAGTACCTGTGGGATAGATACTCTGCTTTCTTGAAGGCTATATTACTACTTGATAGACCACGTAAACATGTGTGTTCTCTTAGGTGCTGTCAAGTTTTTGGCACTATTATCGAGGAATTGTAATTTAGCAATTTTTTTATTTTTAGTTCTACATTTAGATTTCTTTGGTGTTTTTTTATGCTTGGTTTTGGTTTTATATTTGCAGGAAACAGGTTTATAAAGTAGTAAGATAGAAAGGGATCAGGACTTGGTTTAACCAAGCTCCGAACCTGAGCAACTTTTCCATCAACAAAGGAGAGAAGCAATCCTCCTCACCCAAATTCAATAAATACAAAAAGATCAAGAAAATCCCACCATCATGGATGATGAACGTACAGCCCGCAGGACAGCCAGAGAAGTGGTAATCCCACTTCTAACAAATTTGACCTCTCAATTTTAGAAGCCGAAAGCTGGAGAAAATTTCAAGCTTAAGCAGAATATGGTACAGCTTCTAATTAGCAATGGACAGTTCATAGGGCTTTCACATGAAGATCCATAGGTCCACTTGCAAAAGTTTCTAAAAATCAGTGACACATTCATCCCCATGGGTGTGAATGAAAATTATGTGAGAATGATGTTGTTCCCCTTTTCACTGATGGGGGAATAAAAAAAGTAGTTGAATACAGAGCCGAAAAATTCAATCACATCATGGGATGACATGGATAGAAAATTCTTAATTTGGTTCTTCCTATCTGGTATGACTGTGAGACTTTGCATTGAGATAGTGTGCTTCAAATAAAATCCAGAAGAAAATCTTTGTTAATCTTAGAAGTACTTCAAAGCACTTCTTTAGGACTGTCCCCACCATCAACAGTCCAATTAAGTACTTTCTCATACTTTTTTAGAGGCTCTTGATCACAATATGAATATTTTTATAGATTCACCTCTAGGTGGTCAAGATCTTGAGAAGTCATATGATGAGATATACACATTAATAAACCGCATCGCACAAGGAAATTCAGAGTGGTATAGAGATTCTAAGAGTGCCACAAAGAAAGTTACAAATTTGTTGGAGGTAGACCAATACACTGCTTTATCAGCTCAGGTTGTGGCATTGCAAAATTAGATAAACACTCAGTTCAGTAGCCTAAAATTAGTACCTCCATAGCCTATAGCAGCAGTTAATGTAGTTTAGCAAACTAATAGTTGGTGTGAGGTCTTCGGGAACAGTGGTCATTATGTGGCCATGTTTGCAGCCAATCCTTACTCTGTGATATATGCAAGAAATATTAAGAGGTATAATTATGGTAATGCCTACAATATGAAGTGGAAAACTTATCCACTAAATTATCCGTGGAACTCCCCAATAGCCCCAGCAATTTCAACAACAACATGCTTAATCAAATCAGTCAACTACTAACTTGGAAGAGATGATGAAACAGGTTTTAGCTAATCAGACATAGTTGGCAGCTGATGTAAAGAACCAGCAAGCAGGACAGAAAAACTTAGAGTTGCAGTTAGGGCAGTTACAATAAGCACTGAATACCAGTCCTTAAGGTAGTTTACCAGCAGATACAAAAAATCCAAAACAAGTTATGGCAATCACTTTGAGAAGTGGTAAAGAGCTTCAAGGAGAACCTACAAAGGTAAATAAGGAGGTATCTACAAATTTGACTCCCCCACGGGTATCCAAAAAAGTTGCTAAAAAATTGAGCAAGTATGAGTACTCGAAAGTAAAAGGTGCTGAAGAGGTGAAAATGATCCCACAACTACCCTTCCCACAAAAGCACAAAAAAGAAAAGGAGGATGAATATTTTATGAAGTTCTTTGACATGTTCAAAGAGCATCATATTAACCTTCCTCTTTTAGATATTTTCCAGGGTATGCTAAAATATGCAAAGTACTTGAGGGATGTGGTTGCTAATAAGGTAAAGCTACAAAAAGTTGAAACGGAAACGCTCACTGAAGAGTGTAGTGCTATAATGACATAAAAAATGTCCAAGAAGCTTAAGGACCTTGGGAAGTTAACTCACACTATTCAGATTGGGAATAGTGAGGTGGTCGACGCACTGAGTGACTTAGGGGCAAGGGGCAAGGTGATTCCCTTCTCCTTGTTCAACACTTTAAACTCTGGGAAGACTAGACCTAGCTCTGTACTATTAAAATTGGAAAATGGTAGAATATCCCATCCCGCTAGAATCATAGAAGATGTTGTCATAAAGGTTGTTAAATTTGTTATTCATACTAACTTTATTGTTCTAGATTTTCAAGCAGATGAATAGGTACAAATCATATTGGGGCATCCATTCTTAGCAACAGGAGAAGCGTTGATTGATGTAAGAGAGGGTATGCTTAAAATAAGGTTAGAGGATGAAGCAACAGTTATTAAAGTATATAAATCACTCAACACACTATCCCACAATAAAAAATTATGCATAATTTTTGTAACTGAAGGGGATGAGTGTGGGGTGGTTAATCTATTAAGCGCCTCTTCAGACCCCATCATTGAGCAACCCAAGTCTCTAATACAGTAACCTGACATGATGGAAATTGATGGGCCTGAAAAATCTAAAGTTGAAAAATTTGTTGCCCTTGAGAAGTCACATCTAAGAGGGGTGAAAAGAATAAGAAGATGGATACCAAGTGTGAGAAAGAGAAGGAAAGAGAATGACTAAGTCATTAGTTGGGTCGTGCTACGACACTAAATTAAGCAAAGCTTGGGAGGCAACCCAAGTTAAGTAGGTATGTTTTATTTTAAGTTTTTAGTTTTTATTTCACATAGTTTTTTGTTTTTAATTAAGTCGTAGGTTAATGGGAATTCTGTGTACCGGAAACCTAAGCTAAGATTCACGGCAAAGACTGAGTGTGGGGTCTAATGGACCTCTTTTTTGTGTAAAGATGTTGCTAGCTAGGCCTAGAGGCCTCAAAGAGTTTTTCTATCTCTTACTTTTAACTTAACTTTGGGGACAAAGTAGATTTTTTAATTGTGGGATGGGTAAATTCCTAATTTTGGGCTCAATTTAATTTTTTTTGTGTAAGATACTCTTGTTGGTGCTATTTATGATTGCATGGTGCAAATATTTTAGTTGTAAAAGAATGTTGATTGTAGTAATGACTACTTTTTAGACTCCAAAGTTCATGTTTATGACTCTTGTACTTGGTGGGTTAAATTTAATTCATGCTATTGTTTGGTTGAGTGTCGATGATGATCCTATGTGAGTCAAGCATGTTCCATGGGCATGTGAGATTTTTGTGTATTCCTTGTTGCATGTTATGTCTAGAACTTTCCCGGTGTGTGTGCAAAACGAAATAAAGAATGTGGGTTTAGGAGATTATATAAGTATTTCTTTGATAGCATTGTTTTATACCTTCAATTTGACCTACCCTTTATGCTTAATCCTCGTAAGCCTCATTGAGCCTTTAGCTTTTTCTTTGGTAGCCTCATAAGTAACCTAATACCTTCTTTGATAGAACATGATTTGATCCAAAGATCCTAGGCATTTTAATAAAAATTAATTGAGTAAGGAGTTTTTGAAATAAGAGGAGAAAGAGTGGAATTGAAGTCCCAAAGTGTTAGCTATTGGTGCTCAAAGAATTGTAATGTGTTAAGGTGGGGAGTTGAGTAATAAAAAGAATAAAAATTTGTTCAAATTGAATGAGTTATGTATAAAATACTCCCACCATAGTGTATGTAAATGATCTTAATACGAATGGGTGAAAAAAAAAGAATGGGGTAGACAAAAATGATGTAGTGTGGTTGTAATTGTAAAAAAGTGATGTATAATAGATCTTAGGGAAGATAGTCACTATTCAGCAAAAATAGTTCCTAGTCGTCCCTTAGCCTGCATTACAACCCAAAAAGAACTAATTGATCCCGAGCTTTAACATTCTAATATTAGTGGAGCACTACACTAAGGGAAAGCCTATGGGTTATTGTGTGTAACTTGTGAATTCCTTGTTAGAGTGAGTATAACTTGATTCTTATACCCATTATGTTATGAATTGCTTTTATGTGAGTGATTTTGGTTAATTCTCTTGTTGTGAAGGGCACATGTTTGATGAATGTGGGTGATTTGTATGATGTCCTTGATTGAGAAATATGCATGAGTTTGCTAATTAGTGAGTCAATTCTTGAGTCTAGGAAGTTTTAAAGTAGTATTCTTGAGCTTTCAAATGTGTATAACATGCTTAGTGTAGAAACTTGCATTATGTGTAGTCATTGTAGTACTAGCTTGAGTTTATTTAGAGTGGTAGTAGTGTAGGGTCTCCTCAGCTTATGATGCATATAGTGAAGGGTTGTTCGAGGATGAACAAGGCTTTATGTGTAGGGTGGTGATGTGTGGTGTATTTATACATTTTAGCATTATGATTCTAGCTTATTTAGACTTGTTTTGGGAGAAATTCATGCTCTTTACATGTAATATTGATATAATTAAGAATATAAGTGTTAAAGTACGTGATAAAAATGTTTAGAAGTTTTCTTAAACAAGTTTGAGCTTAATTGAGTTATTTAGATTCTAGTCGAGAAAACTAGTCTTACTAGCTTGAGCTACGTGTCATTCTAGTTGGTCTCGATGGATTCTAGTGTATTAAATGAGATCCGTATGGTTTGAATGTATAATTATAAGAGGAAAAACTTGTTTAGAGCGTACAAAGTTCTAGTATAAGGAGCCAAGAGTCATCAATAAGTTTAAACATAAATTGGTCGAGACTAGTACTCTTTGAGTTTATAGTGTGTTATTCTTGATGTCTTGTTGTATTGATCTCTAATCCATGGTGTTTGATGATATAGGATTCTTTTTGAGTCGTTCATGCTGAAAAACGGATATTAAACGAGCTGGAAATTAAAGGGGAAACAACACCAAAGACTTGGATTGACGGAACAACTCTAAAACACTTAACGAAATATTTAGATGCAATTTCCAGTGAGCACGAGCGATTTACCAAAGTCGCAGGCTCCATAGCGTGATAATTTACCTTGGAAAATATGGTGAGATGCAACTTCCAGTATCTGCATGCAAAATTCCTGCATCGCAGGCTCCATATTGGTGCAACAATGCCCGCGATGCCTACTATATTGCGGTACAATACCGACATAAGGGCCATAAACCAGGTTATGACCAAAGATGTTCCAAAACATGATAGAATTAATCCCAAAATTCAATATGATGGAATGGTGAGAAATTATGTTCATTGATTCCAGGCTCAGTACCAATACCAATTCTTAAGCTGATACTAATACCGATACTACCCATTCCAACCCATACAAGTACAACAAAGCCTCAAACCAAAAATGTAATAAAATTCGGTTGGGACATGCCCCAAACCATAGGCAAAACCAATATCAAGAAATAAACTAAAATGCCTAAAAGTTTCCATAACATGAAATGGAGCCTTCCAAAATGATGGAAGCTTACCACTTCAGTCAGAATGTTGTCCTAAAGCCAAACAGTATGTAGGAGGAGTAGAATGACCAATTCCTAGATAGCATGGGTATACAACTGCCAGTAGACGGGTTGCGGGTGAATGCTAACATGATCTCAGGATATGGATAAAAAATGCCATTTATAAAACCAAGTAAAACTATCCATATGAACACAACAATACATATATCTCTAAAACCATGCCGGGATAAGGGATCTAGTTTAGCTTGCCTTTAAAACCTTTACCTTGGCAGTGTAGCTTTGCCTTCCTAAACCACCCATGGGCTATATGGGTTCAGATCCCCCTGCTGAAAGGGCCCCAGTGTGTAAAGCCACATGACTATGGAGGTAAACCTTGGGATGACTAGCACATCACCAAAATATAGTGTGGCATCATGCACACGGTCACAAAACCAACCTCACATCAGCAAATATAAGTTTAAAATTTTTGGTCCCCCAGGACCTCTACCTTCCATGGCTTTGCTACACATCCCGGAATTATTTCCCAATTAAAGCCAATTTCTAAATAACCAAACCATTATCATTTTATTAACCAAGGCCATTATTGGTATCATCATACTAATCCTTACTTGCATGTATTAACCATATCCAGCCATATATAGGTTTAAGGGGATTTCTCTATTTTCCATTTACCATATTAAACCACTTGGGGGACTCCATGTACCCCACAAGCATAACCATCTAGACATTTACCTTTCCAAGCCATTTAAACCTTGCATAATTCCTTTAATAAGTTTTAAAACGAGCAAGAGTTCCATTAAAAATACTCGATGCAATAAAAACATTATTATAGTCATTTTGTCAAACACATTGGGGGTATGATATAACCAAAACCAATTCCAATTACCATTAAACCATTTCCATTCCATCCAATTATCCAAAACCACCATTAATTCGCATAAAGTGTAATTAAAACCATGAAAAACCATAACCAACCATTTAATATCTAATACCCTAATTCATATTTGAAAACCAAAATCATACAATCAATAATGTCATGAAAGCATTCATAAAAACCATTCTGATAGTTAGAATTAATAATGACGGATGAGAATATGCCTTAAACCAAAATATGATGGAAAGAAATCACAAAGAAAAGCCCCAAATCAATCCTCTAGTTGAACCCTAACTTTCCTTGCCTAAAAGCTTTTGAGAGAAATATATAGTGTTTAGAAGAGTTTCTAAATGTTAATGAATGGAATAATAATGTAAATAACCTCCCAAGAAGGTTAGAAGTCGTGGGACCTTATAGGGGAAGTGGGAAAATGTCCAGAATACCTCACTTATGTTGTACAAAATCCTTTCACAGGGGTACGACAGACCCTTATGAGTTGTACCCTTCCAATACGAGTGGTACCCTCTACTCATATTAACACGACCTGAGACTACCCCCTAGTCACAAAAATGATGCTTACAGCCACAAGTGACCACAAGCTAACCTATGTGTTGGTACCTGCTGTGATCACTAAATAAAATAGTAATACAATCCATTTACGGGAGGTAAGATGGAAAGAAACTATCAAACTTGATACTAAAATAAGAAATAATAACATGTCTAAAACATTTGATAAAAACATCAAAATCAAATTATTTGACTGAACAACTGATAATACTTAAAGAACTGACAGACTGTCTAACTGATTGTCTGAGCATTTATAAGCCTCTAAACTGACTGAGAAATTAATAGGGCAGATCCCCAACTAACTCCTACTAATAGAGCATAATGAAATACTAAAATAACTGAATGAGAGATAATATATCCTTGAGAAACAAGGACTCACCACTACTGTTGCTGCTATAATGATGGGTTGTCTAAGTACGATTGGGAAACTCAGCATCCAAACCTATGATATAAGAAATCATCATAAAAAAAGAGTATGCGGTCAGTACTTTGAATATACTGGTATATGAGATAACGGATGGCCAAACTACATGGGGTACTGTCCATATGAGATAAGGACAAATTCAACGACATGAAATAACCGAGCATGAATACATGCAAACTATGATATCTGAGAATGCAAGACCAAGTATAAACACATTTTTGAAATAATTTGTAAACTAAAAGACTAAAATATGTATAATTGAATAACTAGGGATTTGTACACTTGGTCAAGCAAGACTGAACTAAAAATACATTGGATACTATACTGATACTGTAGGAGATATCATATAACCAATATGCCCTAATCTGAGCTAATCGGGGTCCAACCTATAACCCCAGCTGGAAGAGTGTCAGTACTGTGCCACGAGTACAAACACTGGCTAAGTGGATCCACCAAACTAGTATCCCAAAGGACTAAGGAGTTACCATCTACTGGCCAATGGTCTCATGACATATATGTCATCCCTCAACTGGTAGGTAGACATAACAAATCTACACTAGCTACGTAGTTCATTAACTCAAGGATTGCTACTAAGGGTCACACCCTCTACTCATAAGTGAGCCCCTATACCTGGGTTTTCTCGATTCTAAATCCTACTCCCAATTGAACACACATTGGTTCTGAACTGAACTAAGGTTAACTAAACATTATTTCTAATAGTGTTCATCATGATCATATCAACTGAATAAATTGGAATATTTATTGTTTAACAAAAATCATTACTTGGAAAATCTAAAATACAAATAAACACATAGGTATCGGGTGTTCATAACCCGCCAGCACTAAATGACCATAGTCACGATAACAACACTTAAAACTATAGTATAGGAATTATGGTTCAAATACCCAAGGCATAAACTTTTCATCAAACATGTGAGAATCATAATCTTGAACATAGGAGTGTCTTAAATATGAGAGGAAAACATGATTAGATGGCTAAAATCATAATATGGGGAATTTATCCTAAAATTAATTAAACATGACATGGGAATAGCAACACTCAAAACCTGATATGACTCATTCCACCTAAAAATATTTGTAAATATAACTAGTAATTGAATTACCAAGAGATTCATGGAGTTTTTTTATCTTGAACATATATAAAATCATAATTTAAACCAAAAGAGGGTTTTATTGGGCTCCATGGATGAAAGGGATCTATGGATAAACATCCCACATACCTGAAGTAGAAGCCTTGGGGAAAATTTCTTGAAGTTGTTCTTGTTCTTGAGCAAAACCTAATTGCTTGGGCGAGAGGAAAAAACTACCATTTTGATTTATTTTTTGTAAATTAAAGTTTTATGTTATGAATTGGGGGATTTGACCCCTTTTATACCACCCTTTGTGAAGCAAGAAATACATGGGTTTGGATTTTAAGAGAGTGGGGAAAGACATAAAATCCCCTAGAAAAACAGGCAAAAAATTATGTTCCCTGTCGGTACGAGTCGACCTTATGACTCGTATGTTAGGGTATGACTGGACAACTAACTCGTAAACTTGGTAGATTCCAAAGAATGTACTGGCCTGGATACGAGTTGTACTTACAACTCGTAAGATGCTTATGCAATTTTATAATGTCACTCATACAATGACTAGTCAACTTTGGTAACCAATACTTTTATTGATATGACTTCTCTCCATAAGAGTCTTACCTTTTTATAAAACAAGATGCCCCCTCTTGTATCCTGAAAATAACCTCAAGGGGTCAACACTTATGTCTTTATGATTGTATTATAACTCATACCCCTCTTAATGACTTGTAGGGGTCAAGTCATACTTGTAACAGAATGTTTGCCATGCTACTCTGATTTGGGTATGAGTCAAACTTACAACTCGTATGTTGACTTACGGCTCATGGGCAGAGTCGTATGCATTCTGGAGACTAAAAAGATATGTAGTATTATAGTATCTCCTCCTTGGGATCATTCATCCTCGAATAAGACTGGTTAGACTAAGAATACTGTCATAGCTGAGATTATGTATTAAAAATGCATGACTTGGAACATGATTAAATAACTAAGTCTGATACATGATACATGAACTGAACTAATTTCATGAATGCATCAATGACATGATAATGGTTATTTAGATGAAACATAGAAGGTAAAACAGTCAATCTAAGGAATTTTGTTACCTCAAGCTGAGTCTGAATATGCGGACAGAAGATAAGGTTACTTGGCTTGCATATATGCTTCTACATCCTAAATAGTTCCCTCAATAAATTGATTTCGCCATAGAATTGTAACTACGGGATCTTTTTGGTTCCTTTGTCTATGAATATGATGATCAAGAATCTCAACTGGGAATTATTCGAAGGAAAGGCAATCCTGAATGTTCATATTTTCTCGAGGAACAACAACCGCTGAATCACCAATACATTTCTTTAACAAAGCAACATGGAACACTAGATTCACTGAAGCTAAATTTGTAGGTAACTCAAGCTCGTAGGCTACCTTCCCCAAAAAAATTCAAGATTTTGTAAGGGACAACATAGCGAGGATTGAGTTTCCCATTATTAACAAATCTCTTCACTCCCTTTATGGGACAAATCATCAAATAGACCAAATCACTAACCTCAAACTTAAGATTTCTTCTTCTCATATCTGTATAAGATTTTTGACTATTTTGGACTGTCTTCAACCTCTCTCGGATCAACTGAACTTTCTCCATTTCCTTAAATACTAAATCAATCCCTATCAAAAAATCTTCACCTGCTTCAAACCAATAAATAGGAGATATACATCACCTTTCACAAAGTGTCTCAAACGGAGCCATCAGAATACTGGAGTGCTAACTATTGTTATAGGCAAACTCAATCAAAGGTAAGTGGTTATCCCAGCTACTTCTAAAGTGAATAAAACATTCCCTCAATATATCTTCTTTTCTGAATGGTCCACTCCACCAGACCATCTGTCTGTGGGTGAAAAGTTGTACTGAGATGAAGTTGGGTACCAAAACCCTTCTGAAAAGCCTTCCAAAAGTGAGAGGTAAAGTAGGTCCTCTATCTAAAATGATAGACAGTGGAATCCCAAGAAACTTTACCAACTCTTTAAGATAAAACCTGGAGTAATCCTCAACTGAATACAAAGTATAAACTAGCGAGAAATGAACTGATTTGGTCATCCTATCCACAATGACCCATATCAAATCACGTTGACAATGCGTACGAGGTAATCCTGTGACAAAGTCAATGTTCACCACTTCCCACTTCCACGTGGGATTGCTAAACTCCTGCCATGTACCACTAGGCTTTTGGTGTTCAACTTTGACCTGCTGACAATTTGAACACTTAGACAAAAACTTTGCAATATCCTTTTTCATACCATTCCACCTATAGATTTCTTACAAATCATGATAAATCTTATTGGCTCCTAGGTGAATAGAATATCGGGCACCATGCGCTTCTGAAAGTAGTCACTGCCTCAATCCATAAACACATAGAACACATAACCTACCCTAACAATGAAGCACACCATCTCCCCCTTGGAGAAAACCTCCACTTTATGATCTCTAACTGGCTCCTTTAACTTAACCAAACTGGGATCCCTATCTTTTTTTTCTTTCACTTCGGCAACCAATGAAGATTTTATACCATTATTAACCCATATACTATCTTCTGCTGAATCAACTA
Source organism: Capsicum annuum (assembly GCF_002878395.1). Taxonomy (NCBI): domain Eukaryota; kingdom Viridiplantae; phylum Streptophyta; class Magnoliopsida; order Solanales; family Solanaceae; genus Capsicum; species Capsicum annuum. The sequence continues at coordinate 96,034,726 of NC_061119.1, forward strand.
GCCAAAAACCTAATCTAATAAGATGATGAACCTTACTAACTAAATCCTTCTTATCACTTTCGACATGGGAAACACTACCCATAGACAACCTACTAAGGGTATCCAACACTATATTAGCCTTGCCCGGGTGATACAATACACTCATATCATAATCTTTTAATAACTCAAGCTACCTTCTCTAATGAAAATTCAGATATTTCTGTAAGAATACGTGCTGTAAACTCTTGTGATCAGTGTACACATCAACATAAACCCTCAACTAGCTATGAACCCTCAGCTGGCTATGTGATCAGTGTACATATCATGAGTTGGATAATCCTTCTCATGGGGTTTAAGCTCTCTAGAGGTGTTGGCTATGACCTTACCTCTCTGCATCGAAAAACAACCAAGACCAACTCTGGAAGCATCACAGTAAACTATAAACCCATCTAAACTATTTGGTAATGCTAATATTGGGGCTGAGATGAGTCGAGTCTTTAGCTCTTGAAAACTTTTCTTGCACAAATCTAAATACTTAAATTTAACCTTTTTCTAATTCAATTGAGAAAAGAGGGATGCAAGAGAAGAAAAAACTTCAACAAACAATCCATAATAGCTAATAAAACCCAAGAAACTCCTGATATTTGATGAAGAGATAGATCTGGGTCAGTTTCTCACTGCTTCGGTCTTCTGAGGGTCAACTCTAATGCCATATCTAGAAATAATATGGTGAAGAAAAGCTACTAATCTTATCCAAAAATTGCACTTAATGAATTTAACGAACAACTAATAAGCTCTAAGGGTCTGCAATACAATTCTTAGATGGTCTGCATGATCCTTCTCGCTATAGGAATAGAAAAGGATATAATTAATAAAGACTATGATGAACGTGTCCAAGTACTACTTGAACACCCTTTTAATTTAGTCCATGAAGGATGCAAGGTTATTCCTTAGTACAAAAGACATCACTAGGAATTCAAAGTGACCATACCGTGTTCTGAGAGCTGTCTTTGGAATGTCCTATTCTGTAACTCTAAGCTGTTGATAGCCGGATCTAAGGTCTATCTTAGAAAAGTAACTGGCACCCTAAAGTTGGTCGAATAAGTCATTAACACTGGGGAGTGGACACTTATTATTGATTATGACTTTGTTCAACTGGTGGTAATTGATGCACATTCTGAGAAAACCATCTTTCTTATGCACGAACAGGACAGGAGCACCCAAAGAAGAAATACTAGAATTGATGAATCCCTTATCTAAGAGATCTTTCAACTATTTTTTCAACTCCATATGGTCAGCTGTAGCCATTCTATAGGGTAGAATATAGATATCTTGGGTATCTTGAAGGAGATCTATTCCAAAGTTAATTTCCTTTTTGGGAGAAACTCTAAGAAGATCTTCAGGAAATATATATGGAAATTCCCTTAGTACAAAAACTAAATTAAGACTTGGAGTCTCAGAACTAGAGTCCTTGACTCGATTAAGATAGTACACCCATCCCTTAGATATCATTTTCTTATTTTATGATAAGAAATAATCTGACCCCAAAGCACTGAAGTACTACCCCACAATTCAATAACTGGTTCATTGGGAAACTAAAATTGAAAGACTCTATTTTGCAAATCAACTAAGGCATAACATGAGTGGAGCCAATCCATTCAGAGAATGACATCAATATTAGTCATGTCTAACTCCATAAGATCAACTAAGGTGACTTTCGAAGATACTGTGATCAGGCAATTTTTATATACTCATCTGGCTATATTAAATTTACCCACTAGGCAGACCCTTAGAAAAGATCTACTAATATATTGAGACTAACACCAAAGTTGACGGCTATATAAGGAGTTACAAAAGTAAGTGAAGCTTTGGGGTCTAATAAAGCATAAACCTTATGATAAAAGACCTATAACATACTAGTTATTAGATCAGGAGAACTTTCATGATCATGTTAGGTTTGGAGGGCATACAACTTATTTTTATGCTACCCACTAGTTGCACTGGAAGCAACACCCTGCAGAGTTGGCGGCTGGCTGGAACTGAAGGATCGTTGAATTGACCATGTTGACTAGCCTTTGGGGAAACTCTGACTCTATGACCTGGCTTGATATATCCAAAATATACATCACTACCATATATACACAAACCCCAATGATGCCTGCCATATTTCCCGCAAAATGGACTAGTACAAATACTGTTCACACTACCTTAGGACTTAGATCCTAGAGTCCTATCCTGACCATCTTGCTTGAACTTAGGCATTGGTGCACTATCAAAAGATGGAGATAGGGATAAACATTTCTAATAGGATTAAGGACGGTTACCAACCTATGACCTTGGCTATGAAAAGTTAAAACTACCTATTCTGGCCCTTTTATTCTCTCTCACTTACTCCTTACGCTTCTCCTCCTTAATCTACTAAGCATGAACCATAAGTCTCAATTAGTCCATATCCTTAAATAACATGTCATTCTAACACTCTTTGACCACACTATTAGATACACCAAAAATAAACTTACTCATTTTAGACCTATTGGCTGCCACCATAGTAGGATCATACCTCTCTAACTAAGTGAACTTGATTACTCCTTCACACTCATACTACCTTGCTTCAAATAGATGAACTCCTACATCTTAGATTTTCTCAACTCTAATGGATAGAACCTATCTAACAAAGTCATGGTAAACTCCTCCTACTCTACAGGCCCTACCTCAATACCCCTATCCTCCTTCTACTGCTTATACTAGGTGTTAGCTATATCTTGTAACTGTTATGTAGAAAACACTACACTCTTACCCAAAGTAACACCCATAATATATATCACTTTCTAAATTATATCAAGAAACTTAGATGGATCCTCCTTAGACTTAGATCCAAAAAACAAAAGGGGATAAATCTCGCTGAAATCTTAAATCCTAACTGCAGCGGTATTTGCCACTGGATTAGCTGGGGCAACAGCTTGTTGGTTGTTTTGAACAACTACTGAATGTTCCAAGGTCGTGAAAGTGGCCTTGAACTCGGTGTGAGAAATAAGTTCAATCAGGGGATCTTCTTAAATGGGTGGTGGTTTGGGCTGATTCTCATTCCTTATTTCATACTTTCTTTAGGGAGGTATTAGCTGTATATGAAACAAAAGGTGAATTAGAAATAGAGTTTAAATAGAGCTCATTCTCTTATGCATGACATTTAAATTGTAAGAAGGGAAACTTTTCCAAAAATTTCTCGTAGCCTCCCATCTATTTATGTGACGTACTTCACACCTATGTATAAAACTCTACTCTATATGGCTTTCAGACTCCCTAGGATACTTTAATACATTAGGCTCTGATACTAAGATTTTTCACGACCAGAGACTACCCCTAGTCGTGAAATGATATTTACGACCACAAGTGACCAAAAACTAACCCATGAGCTGGTACCTTCTATGAGCACTAAAAAGGATATTAATACAATCCATATGTGGAAGATAATCTGGAAAGAAACTATAAAATAGGATACTAAAATACAAAATAAGAACATGTTTGAAACATCTAGTAAAAACATTAGAAATCAAATTATCTGACTAAAAAACTGATAATATTAAAAGTATTGAATGACTGTATAACGAATTTTCTGACCATCCATAAGTCTCTAAAATAACTGAGGAGTTGATGGGACAGGACCCCAACTAACTCCAACTGATAGAACATTATGAAATACTAAATTAGCTGAATAAGTGATAGTATGTCCTCGAGGGATGAGGACTTACCATTTTATTGCTGCTGTAACACTAGGCTGTCTAAGTACGGTCAAGAAACTAAGTATTCAAACCTATAATATAGGACATCATCGAGCAAAGAAGAGTATGCAGTCAGTATTTGAATCTACTTGTATATGAAATTAGGGATGGATAAAATACATGGGGTACTATACATATAACATAAGGACTAACTGAACAGTATTAAATAATTGAGCATGAATGCATGCAAACTGTGATATCTGAGAATGCAAGATCAAGTATAAACATATTTGTGAAATCATCTATAAACTAAAAAACTAAAATGTGCATAATTGAATAATAGAGGATCTGTACACTAGTGAAGCAACACAAAATTGAAAATACACTAAATACTGTACTGAGACTGTGGGACGTATCCTATAATCGACATACCTTAATCTAGGCTAATTGAAGTCCAACCTATAATCCAAGTTGGTAGGGTGTCGGTACCGTGCCACCGGTACTAACATAGGCTAATTGGATGCAATATACTAGTGTCACAAAGGACTAAGTTGTCATCCTTTACTGGCAGGTACTCTTATGAGATATAGGTCAGGCCTAAACAGGAAAGTAGACATCTCAAACCTATGTTTTCTACATAGTTCTGTAACTTAGGGATTTCGACTAAGGGTTACATTCTCTACTTACAGGTGAGCCCCTACCCCTGGGTTCGCTTGATGCTAAATCCTAATCCTAACTAAAGTAACACTAGTACTAAATTAAACTAAGGACAACTAAATAACATTTCTGATAGTGCTCATCATGATCATATCAACTGAACAAATAGGAATATTCATTGTTTAAATGAAATCATTACTTGGAAAATCTAAAATACAAAGAAACACATAGGTATCGAGTGTCCATAACCCGCCAGCACTGAATGACCATAAGGAACAATATCACCACTTAAAATAATAGTATGGGAATCATGGTTCAAATACCCAAGGCATAAAATTTTCATCATATATTTGAGAATCATAATCTTGAACATTGGAGTGTCTTAAATATGAGAGAAAAATATGATTACATGTTAAGAGAAGATTGTTGCATATTTATTTTACACGAGGGTATAGTTATGAAGATAAGCTTGAATGTCATATTAGTGTTCAAGTAAATGGCTATCAAGAGGTTGTATTTAGAAGTTGGGAAAGTATAGAGTGTGAGTGTGTATTCAGATCTTTGACTTATGTCAGCCCACATCGTGTAACTATCAAAATTCAGTTGCCATCCCAGTTACAGTTTTAGTATTCAGTACTCAGTAATCAGTGTTCAGTCTCAAAATTCAATACCAGTCTAAACCTTGGTTATCAAAAACCAGTATTCATTCCCAACTACTGTCTTAGCTACAGTTACAATCTCAATTACCATCTTATTTATAATCTTAGTTCCAGTCCTAATTCAGTAATCAGGTTGGTAACTCAGTTTAGTTTTCATTTTACTCGACCATAGTGTATAGTTATCAGTTACTGATTTGTCAACCTTTCAGTACCTCAGTTTATAAACTATTCCAGAATTACGTTGTATGCTTGGTCTTGCGTTCTCAAATAATATAGTTCTTCACAAAATTCATGCTCAGTTACCTCATATTACCTAGTTAACCATTACTTTCTATGTATAATAATTTATAGTCTCAGTCCATCTATTCAGCCCAAGTATAATTTAGTCTTACACACCCAGTATTGAACTATCAACTATCCAGTTAATCAGATAAATTAGTATATTTATGCATTCCTGCTCAGTGCCTATGTGAACTTTTTTAGCAGTTTTAGTTGTAGTGCATAAGGTTTGGTCACTCTATCTTAGATGATGTTTCATAGTCCTTGCCTCCTAATACAAGAACTCCATCCATGTAGAGATCTCCCATTCAGATATCCTCCTTAGACCAGGACAAGATTTATTTTCTCTCTACAGTCATTAGAACTCTATAGAAAGAGTATCATAGAAATGCTCCGATCAAGTATAAGTTTTCAGCATGAGTTAGTCCACAAAGCTAGTACTTTAGTTTTGCAGTTAGAATAGACAAGTTCAGATGGTGTGGTTTCCCCATCTTTCCAGCTAATCACACTATTTGGAATCTCATGAATTTGATCATTCTCAGATGGACCAACTAGGTAGTTTCATGTTCAACTTGTTCATGTATCATGCCTTAGTTTTATATCCTAGATATTCAGTCTCGATTTGGTTCATTAGTTTTCTGTGTGTCATCCTAGTTTTCCTTAGTATCGCAGTCAAGTCAGTATTCTTCTAGGGACCTAATGTCCCAAGAGAGAGATACACTATAATTCCTTTAAAATTTCATGACATAAACATGCCACTCTCTTCTTATAACGAATCTAGTTTAGAGCAGTAGGTACCCATAGGTTGACCCTCTAGCTCCAATCTTGGTCGTATGCCACATATTCAAGGTACTTAGTTCAGATCACGATATTCAGCTCATGTATCAAGTTCCAGACCTAGTTACGTTCTCATGTTTCCTCTCACACATATTTAGTAATTAAGCTTAGACTTAGCCTAAGGTAATAGCTTTTCTTCAGCTTATCCAGTTTCATATTTAGGTTTCAGTTACAAATATGGTATTCAGTTCTATGCTCAATTTTTATTTCAAACTTAGTATCCTTACCCTTCCATGTTCAGTCACATGTTCATGAGTTAGTTTATTAATGTATTCACGCATCATATATATGTGATCAGCTTATCAGTACACTCAATCATGCATTCATGTATCAGCTCGATCATAAAATTAAAATCAGATATGCATGCTCAATATGAAGCTCAGTAATGTCAGTCAGCTAGTCATGTTTCACCTGTTCATGTTTAGTATGAACTTCATCTTATCTTTTCTCCCATCTAAATCAGTCTCATTTGAGGATGAATGTTCTCAAGGGGGAGATATTGTAATACCTCATACTTTTACCTAGCTTAAAATCATCCCAGAAATATTAAAAACTTATTTCAAAGATGAATCCACTTTTATACATATGTTATTTTCAAGATTTTGATTTTTTATCATATGGGAAATTGAATAAGGTTTCCATTGATACCAAATTCGCCTAAATCCGATACCCGGATGAAGAGTTAAGCCTTTTTGGTAAGGCAGTGTGCCACCTGAGCCATCAACGCGTCACAGAGCAGGCCAAAATGGCAATCATCAAAATTCTGTGATCCTTCACAATTATGGCCCATCACTTTAGGGCTCAAATTTAGAATTGTCCTTTTTCCAGTGTCTCAGCGTGATGTCCTCGTGTCATGCCAAACTTTCAGGTCACAAACAAAGTGGCAACACGATAAACCCGCAAAATGCCACCATTTTGATTCTCAATTGTCCTGTTCTAGTGACTTGGCGCGATAGTGTTGCGTCATGCCAAGGATGAAAATTGGGAAATTTTCACAAAAATTAAAATACGCGTCCAAGGGTTAAAAGGGTCAATTTTCCTCCCCTATTTAAACCCAATAACACATGATTCAACCATTTTTCATCTAAAATATATTGTTTCTCTCAAGTTTTTCTCAAGAAGAATCTAGGGTTTTCAATTGGGGATTCAAATACAAGACTCAAATTCAAGAATCTTTTAGTCAATCTTTGTAGAATCAGGAACTAAGATATGCACATTGTTCATTCATGGATTCCTTTCATCCATCAAGCCCAAGAATCAAGTTTTAAATCTTGTACAGTGAATATTTTGTTGTAGGTTGATTATGTTCATATGATTATGGTTGTATGATTTCCAAGTTGGAATCTTTATGTGTTGTTCATGAACCTATGCTAATATGTGGTCTGAAACATATGAAATTGAGTTAAAATATGGAGTTTTGTTGTATTAATTTGATGGTCATGCCTATGCCCTAAGTCATGCATCCTAGGTGTTTGATAAAATGCCTAAGAGAATAGAAATTATGCATTATAGCTTAACTGTGACCCAAGTGATAAGTGTATGTTTTACCCTATGACAAAGAATGATTTCCATGATATTGTCTGTATTATGAATTGTTGAGGGAATGTCCGTGAGATTAGGTTGATGAAAATATGACGTTTATATGCAATTCCATTCATGTACAAGACTATGATAACCATGTGCTTCATGAAATCCCCAAATTAATGTATTATGAATTGTTGATATTGGTCATGTGTTCAAGAAGTGTCATGTCCTATCAGTTTCATGCTATCGAGTACTAGGGGTACTTGTACCCAACAATTTAGCTATGCCTAGAGCCAGTGTCATATTTTCACGATAATCTCAGTCAAGCCATTATCTTTAGAATTCAGCCAGCCTTATGACTCAGGAAAACTCAACAAATTCAATATCAGTTTAGTCCTACTCAGTAATCTTAGTGACCTCAGTGGTCTCAATAACATCAGTACTTAATAATCTCAATAACCTCAGTATTCCTAAAAATTTTAGTAACTTTAGTACTCTACGTCAATCCTTAGATCTCATTAGCATTTCGTCAGAAAATAAAACACAGTGAAATTAGTTTAGCTCTACTAAACAATACCATTAGTATCAGTTCAGTTCAATTAATTAGTTCAGTGTCAATTCAGTTGGGAGTAGGATTCAACACCGAGTGAATCCATGGCTGGGGACTCACCTATTATTTAGTGGAGGTTGTGATCCTTAGAAGCAATCCTTGTGTTCCAGAACTACGTAGCCAGCGTAGGTTAAGATTCACCCTACACGTTTAAGGATTTATACATCTCATTTAAGTTTCCTACTAGGAGGGGTTGACAGAAGAGCTCCCTGTCAGAGAGGGTATACTCACAGCTTATCTTTACCCGTGACAGGGTATTTACACCGTTCCAATTAGGGTTACAGGTTGGACCCCACTAATTCAATTTTGGGGTATGTCTATTAGATGATTACCTCCCACAGTCTTAGTTTCAGATCAAGTTTTAGTAATAAAACTCAATTCAGTTCTACAGAAATCTAGGACTATCAGATATAGTTAAATCAGTATAGTGCAAAACCCAGCTAGTTCCATCAGTATTAGGACTGTCTGATATAGTCACTCATGTTATCAGTATACAGACTCAGTAATCATACGAACTCATTTAATTGTATATTAATTATATGAAACCCATGTTATTAATATGCAGTTTCAGGACTGTCAGATATAGTCAATTAGACTAGTTCTTCATAATCAGAACTGTCAGAAATAGTTATTTCTTTATTAGTAATATGTCATTAGTTCCTCAATATTTATTAGACGCAGTTATTAAATATCCAATTATCAGTACTCAAGTATCATTAAATCCACATTATCAGAATCTACGAGTCAGTATTATCATAAATTTAGTTACAGTATCTTATTCATGCATGTATTCTCATGTTCATGTTATTCAGTTGGTTAGTATTGTTCACGCATATGAACCACTACATTCAGCCTACCTCACTTGCATACCAGTATATTCAACGTACTGACGCATTTGTGCTATGGTGTTTTATACCATAGGTTTAGAAGCACAAGCTTACGAGCATCCTAAGTAGATCAGACGTTCAACAGCCAAACTTACTGTGAGTCCTTATCATTCAAGGATAACATGGTTATTTTATTATGTTATTACTTCAATAGTTCGGAGTTAGTTAGGGACATGTCCTATCAACTCCATAGTTGTCATACCCCATTACAGGCATTGTATTATATTTAGTATTAGTTCAGTTTTGAACCTTATCTCCTTACAGCTTATATCCCACATATTTATAATAAATTATTTAGTGCTTAGTTACAGATATCAGTCATGAGTTAGCTTGTGGTCCTTTAGGGTCATGAGCACCGTGTAGCGTTTCAGTACCAGATTTGGGGCATTACATTATATGAAACTAATCATTTATTGAAATGTATTAATTTTTAGTGTAGATAATCTTGCAGGAAACTTGATGAAAACAAATTGATTCAAAGTTCGAAGCGATAAAATGGGAGCAAAAAGAACCAATGTTAAAATACAGGCCTAAGAGTCGACCCTTAAGAAAAGCTGAAATTAAGGACCATACTTTGAAAGATCATAGGCTTTTCAAAAATTTTCAAAGTTTGAGTTTTGGATAGAGTTAGTGACATTCATATGGCATGTGGTGTCTAAGGATAAAATTATGGTAGATCCAGTAAAAATCGAGACTAATCGTAATTAGACCATACTTATATCTCTAACCAAAGTATGTAATTTTATTGGGATGGCATGTTATAAGTTGTTCATTGATTGATTGCAACTATTACAACTCTTCTGATAAGATTTACTAGAAATGAGATTTTTTAGTGTTCCAAGGAGCGGGAGTCGAGCTTTATGATGCTTAAGGGATTGCTCACATCAATATATATATATATATTGACTCTTCTAGTTGAGGGTGAGGGTTTACTATATATTTTGAAGGAGGAAGTCTTAGCCATTATATATAAATTAAGAAAATAAAATACCTTGGGTTCTGGCTGTTAGAAAAATTCTCAGTTTTTGGCTTCTAGACATCATACAACTAGGGGGTACTAGTTGTATGATATGTTAGGGATCAGGTGATCCAGTCGTATGTTTTCTGATATTAGATGGTTTTAGGTGGTTGAGTTTCTGGAATGGGTATGACTAGGTAGGTATGAGTTATATAGTTAGTGATGAGTCATTGGTTTGGGTTTTAATTCATTTAATCTGAAACTTATTAACTTAACTTGGATCTAAGTGCAAGTGATGGGTACCACTCGTATGGTAGTTGTTTAAGTTGAGGGTAATTTGGACATTAGCCCTCTTAACCTATTACTACCCCTCATTGTAAATCACTTTTTTGGGTCTTCATTAACCTATTTGTAATCAATCGAACAATCATAAAAACGCTCAAATTCTCTCAAGGATCTTTGGTCAGAAAAGGCTTGGGTTTAATTAACAGTATCAATTTGGGGCTTACAAGGGTGATTTTAATACATCATCTTCGTAAGCTAAGACATGATAGTCCTCCCTCATTGTTATTTGCAACTAAAGGAATCATTTATAAATTGGTTACATGGAATAAATGTTGTATGGTTCGGGTTTTCAAATATATATTAGGGGTTTTGGTTACAATGGTTGGTTATGGTTTTCCCATGTCTTTTACTTATAGTTTTTATATAATTATGGTGGTTTGAATATTTGGTTGCATGGGAATGGTTAATTGTTACTTGGTTTTGGCTTTGGAAATGTTATTCCCCAAATATTTTTGATAAAATGCCAATGAGAATATTTCTGGTTAAATTGTTGGACTTTCATTGAACAATGCATGATATAACTTGGTAATGGAACCCTAAATGGTATAAATGGATTAAATGGTTTAGAATGGTTCAATGTTAAGGTCTTGTAGTAATGGTTTGTCTAATTGAAAGCCTTGTGGGGTACAAGGGAATCCCCTAAGGAAGCATAATAATAATCACATGTGGGGTACATGGGATTCCCCCAAGTCAACTTAATAATGTAATCTATGGGTACATGGGAGTCCTTTTATCTTAAATAAGATGGCTAAGGACATTACTTGTAAGCTATAGTCGGTATGACGATCCCACTAATGTTATCATTGGTTTAAAATAAATGGAATGGTAGTTTGGTTGTGTGGTAATGGTATTAATTAGGCAATAATGGTGGGGTGAGATAGCTAACTATGAATGTGTGTGTTCAATGCACGAACACTAGAAATTCATATTTGCCGACATGAGGATTGGTCATGGAGACTATATAAGATACTTTTAGGGTATGTGAGAATCCCCTATGTATAATTGTACATGTGTATCATATAGAAAGAAGGGTACTCGGGAATCCCCTAATCCTATGGTATCTCTAATTCATATGGCTACACGCATAAGGAGCCGTTTAGGGGGTTTCACTTGATCCATATAGCCCGTGGGTGGTTCTAAGATGCTTAAGCTACACATACCCAAGTTAATGGTTTTAAAGACATGCTAAAATCGGTTCCCTTTCCCAGTATGGATATATATATATATATATATATTTATTTATTTATGGTTGTTATGCATATGGTTGGTTTACTTGGTTTTAAAGGTTGACATTATTTTATCCTTATTTTAAGTAGATGCTAGCTTTCACCTGCTAACCCATCTTTGGGAAGCTGTATCACCACGCGATGTTGGAAATGTCCATTCTATTAGTCCTTTATAGTGATCAAATTCAGTGTCATCTAGGCGATGAATGTGGAAAGCGTGAATATTTTTGCCTATCAACTAAAGGATTTGGTGTACCTATCGTATGAGGATCAGAAAAGGGGTGAGGTCGATGAGTCTTCTCTGTGGGAGACTTTCTCTAATGGATTTCTAGACTACTTCTTTCCACAGGAGCAGAGAAAAGTGAAAGTGGAGGAATTTGTTAATCTAAAATAAAAGGACGATGCCTATTAAGGAGTATTCCTTGAAATTTCAGTAGCTGTCTAGATATTATTCAGAAATAGTGTTGGATATTAGGGCCCGAATGAGAAAATTTAAAGGACTGTCTTGTGAGCTGATCCTTGAAAGTAAGACTATAGTGTTGATCATGGACTTGGATATCTCAAGGTTTGTGGTTCATATACAACAGATGGAGGAAGGGGGAAAGAGAAAGCAGACTGGGGTAGGGGAAAGGTAGGATAAGAAGTTAAGGTTCCATGAGCAAGGTAGAAAACAAAAAAAGTGGTAGGGATGGTAGTAAGGTGCCAAAGAATAAGTGGGGAAGTTTTGGTTCTTTCTCCACAGCTAATGCTCCTTAGCCAAAATAGTCGGGTAACAGGCATTAGCAGGATAGCGATAACTTCAGAGCATAAGGTGCCGAGACTCAAACTAGTGGGGATCGATCGTCCTCATTATGTACTTTTTGTTGGTTCTATTCTTGGTAATATTGGGTCTTCTGTGATAAGGGGAGGGACAGATGCATCAAATATGGTCAGCCAGGCCATATACTTAGAAACTGTTTGGTTGCTAAGGTAACTTTGAGGGAGAACAAGGTTCTAGTTCCCTCTTCATCTGCTCCTGCACCTTATGGTGCTACTTCTGCCTTTATTTCTACTTCTGGTACCAGCACAGGCTGAATAGGTTATATGCTCTTACATCCTGACATGAGTCTGAGGCATCGCCTATTGTCGTGATTGGTACGTTATAACTCTTTTCTTGGGAAGTGTATTATTTACTTGACTCAGGGTCCACTCTCTCTTATGTAACCCTATTTGTGGTTGTGTATTTTGGTTTTGATCTCGAGGTTATTTTAGATTCTTTTTCTATTTCTACCCCTGTAAGTGACTCTGTGGTTGCTAAAAAAAGTCTATAGGGGGTGTGGTATCTGTTGGTGGTAAGGAGACTTTTGTGGATTTTTTTGAATTAGATATGGTGGATTTTGATGTCATTTTGTAGATGAATTAGTTACACTTATGCTACGTGTCGTTAGATTGTTAGAACCGTAAAGTTATCTTTATGTTCCTTGGTGAACCGATTATTGAATAGAAGGGTGGTTCCCTAACTTTTAAGGGGAAGTTTATATCATATCTTAGAGCTTGAAAGTTAATCTCTAAAGGTTGTCTCTATTATTTGGTCCGATTTAACGACTCTAACTCGAAAGGTCCTTCTTTGCAATCGGTTCCAGTGGTGAATTGGTTTCCTAAGGTCTTTCTTGATGATCTTCTTAGTGTTTCTATGGATAGGGAGATTGAGTTTGGTATTGATTTGTTTCTAGACACTTGTCCAATATGTATTCTTCCATATAGAATTGCTCCAGCTAAGTTGAGAGAACTTAAGGAGAAACTTAAGGATCTCTTGGACAAGGGTTTCATCTGTCCTAATATGTCCCCGTAGGGTGCACCAGTGTTATTTGTGCATAATAAGGATGGTTCTCTTTAGATGTGTATTGACTATCGGTAGTTGAATAAGGTGACAATCAAGAACAAGTATCCTCTTCCAAGTATAGTTGACTTATTTATTCAGTTACAAGATGCCAAATTCTTTTCAAAGATAGATCTTTGGTCTACGTATCATCAACTTAATATTAGGGAGGTGGATATCCCTTAGACAGCTTTCCGTAGCCAATAAGGGCACTTTGAGTTCTCGGTTATGTCATTCGATTTAACTAATGCCCCAGTGGCATTCATAGATATGATGAATGGGGTCTTCTGCCAATTTTTGGATCTTTTTATCATTGTTTTCATTGATAACATTTTTATGTACTCTAAGAGTAAGGTGGATCATGCCCATAACCTCTATGTGGTGTTGGATACCTTGATAGAGCAATAGTTGTATGCCAAATTCTCAAAATATGACTTCTGGTTTTGTCACTTTTTTAGGTTATTTTATTTCAAGTAAAGGGATCATGGTCGATCTATAAAATGTGGTGGTGGTTAAAATTTGGCCTAGACCCATGACTCCAACCAATATTTAGGGATTTTTGGGTTTGGCTGGATATTATAGAAGGTTTATAGAGACTTTTTTTATGATAGCTGCCCCATTAACTAAGTTGACTCAGAAGAAGGTAAAGTTATCTTTGTCGGATGCTTGTGAGGATAGGTTCGAGAAGCGTAAGGATAAGCTAACATTGGATCCAATTTTGACCTTGCCAAAAGACAATAACAGGTTTATGGTTCACTATGATGCATCCCAGGTGGGACTTGGTTGTGTTTTGATGCAACATTGTAAGGTGATTGCCTATGCTTCTAGGAAGTTGAAGGTACATGAGGGAAACTATCCTACTTATGATTTGTAGCTTTTAGTGGTGGTGTTTGCATTGAAAATCTGTGAAACTATTTATATTGAGTGCACGTGGACATCTTTTATTTACTTGAGAATCTATAGTATGTGTTCACTCAAAACGAGCTTAACCTCAGGCAGAGGAGATGGCTTGAGCTTCTCAAGGATTATGACTTAAGTCTTCACTACCCTCCAGGTAAGGCTATTGTTGTGGATGATACTCTTAGTAGGTTATCCATAAAGAGTTTATCTCTTGTGGATGAGAAGAAGAAGGAGTTGGCCAAGGATATTCACCGCTTGTCTAATCTTTGAGCTCTCCTTTTTAACTCTAATAATAGTGGTGTGTTGGTAAGGATGTGGTTCGGTCATCTCTTGGTGCAGAGATTCAGAAGAAAATATTAGATCTTGTCTTAATAAAAAACAAGGGTGATGTAGATGGGAAAAAGGTAATGGTATTTGTGATCAGTGGTGATGGTACCTTACGGTACTAAAGAAGGTTATGTGGCCTTGATGTCGATGGTTTGCGAGAAAGGGTATTGGATGAGGCGCATGAATCACCCTATGTTGTTTATCTTAGTTCAATGAAAATGTATCATAATCTCGAGGAGATGTATTATGGAACGGTATGAAGAAGGATGTGGCTGATATTGTGGCCAACTATTTGGTATGTCAATAAGTGAAAGTTGACCACATGAGGCCTGGAGGCTTGTATCAGGAAATTGAATTGCTTTAATTGAAATGGGAAGTGATCAACATAGATTTCATTAATGGTCATCCTCGATCTTGGAAATAATTTTATTTGGTTTGGGTCATCGTGGATAGAATGACAAAGTCAGCTCACTTCTTTCCAGTGAGGACAAACTTTTTGGATGAGGATTATGTGAGGTTGTATCTTTATGAGATTATGAAGTTGCATAGGGTACCTATTTTGATTATCTTTGATTGTCGTACGCAATTTTCATCTTACGTTTTAAGGTTGTTTTAGAAGGGGTTGTGTACTAAGGTTAATCTAAGTACTACTTTTCACCCAAAGATGGATGGGCAAGCAGAAAGGACTATTTAGACATTGGATTATATGCTTCATTCATGTGTGATTGATTATGGTGGTAATGGGTTTGAGAATTTACCTTTTATAGAGTTCTTCTAACAAAATAGCTATCATTCTAGCATTGGGATAGCCTCTTTTAAGGCATTGTATGGTATGAGGTGTAGATCTCTTATTGGGTGGTTCAAGCTTGGTAAGGCAGATATGTTTGGCCCAAATTTCATTTATCATGCTATGGAGAAGGTAAAGAATATTTGGGCTAGGCTTAAGGCTTCCTAAAGTCACAAAAAAATCTTATGGATGTATGGTGTAGGGGCTTAGAGTTTGAGGTTGGGGATAGGGTATTTCTAAAGGTGTCTCCTATTAAGGGAGTAATGTAGTTTGGGAAAAAAGAGAAGCTCAGTCCGCAGTATATTGGTACTTATGTTGTTTTGATGAGGGTTTGTAATATGGCATATGAATTGGAGTTGCCCTCTAGTTTAAGCTTCATTCACTTGTTTTTTCATGTCTTTATGTTGAGAAAGTGTATAGGTTATCCATCACTGGTTATTCCTTTAGAAGGATTAGGTATCTCGGATTCTTTGTCTTGTGAAGATATCACGGATGAGATCTTGGATTGGTAGATTCATTAGTTGCGGACCAAGGATGTAACTTCAGTTAAGGTTCTATGGCGGAACCACAGGGTGAAAGAAGCTAATTCGGAAGTGGATGAGGACATGAAGTCTAATTTTCTGTATTTGTTTTCTGCTTTGGATATTCGTACGAAAGGTATCTATTTTTAACACATCTTTATTTTCTAACTAGGTTAAAGGAAGGTTGATTTCCTTGCATTTTTATTTACTGACTTAGTTAAAGGTTAAAATGGTTTTATTGGGGTGTAACTCGTGCTTGTACTACCTTGTCCATCACTCGAGGATGAATGATCCTAGTGGGGAAGACTGAAATACAAAGGGTTCTGACCCTTAGAAAATTTCTCAGTTTTTGTCTTCTGGACATCATACGACTAGGGGGTACTATTCGTATTATAGGGTATGGGTCACGTGACCCAGTCGTATGTTGTCCAGTGTTGGGTGGTTGATTTTCTTGAAAGGGTATGACTAGGTTGGTACGAGCCATATGGTTGGTGGCGAGTCATTGGTTTTGGTTTTCCGTTACTTAATCTGAAACTTAGTAACTCATATAGTAGAGTACGATTGGTATGGGGAGGTCGTACCATCCTGCAGGAATTTTAAGCATTTTAAGTTAAGGGTAATTTGAACATTTCCCTTCTTAACCTATTATTACTCCATGTCATCAAGCAAGTTTTTTGGGGCTTCATTAACCTATTTGCAATAAATTAAACTCTCTGAAACACTCTCAAATTATCTCAAGGCTCTTAGGTTAAAAATGGCTAGGATTTTATCAATAGGATCAATCTAGGGCTTACAAGGGTGATTTCTCATCATTATCTTCGTAATCAAAGGCATGATACTCCTCCTTCATTGTTAGTTCCAAATAAAGGCATGCTTTTTTGAATTGTATTCATGACATAAATGTTTAACACTTTTGGGTTTTTAAATATATGTTGGGGTTTTTAGTTATAACGGTTGGTTATGATTTTCCCATGTCTTTCACTTATTATTTTTATATTATTATGTTGGTTTGAACATTTATTGCATGGGAATAGTTAATTGGTTCTTGGTTTTAGGTTTGGAAACATTATGCCCCAAGCCTGTTTGATAAAATGCATATGAGAATATTTTTGGTTAAATTGTTGGACTTTCATTGAATAATGCATAGTATAACTTGGTAATGGAACCCTTAATAGATTAAATGGTTTGGAATGATTAAATGTTAAGGTCTTGTGGTTATGGTTGGTCTAATTGAAAGCTTTGTGGGCTACAAGGAAATCCCCTAAGGAAGCATAATGATGATCACGTGTGGGGATATAGGATTCCCCCAAGTCAACTTAATAATATAATCTATGGGTACATAGGAGTCCTTTTATCTTAAAAAGGATGTCTAAGGACATTGCTTGTAAGCTATAGTAGGTATGACGATCCCACTAATGATATCCTTGGTTCATAATAAATAGAATGATTGTTTGGTTGTGTAGTAATGTTTTTAATTAGGCAATAATGGTAGGGTGAGATAGCTAACTGTAAAGGTGTGAGTCCAATGGACAGCACTGGAAACTCATATTTGCTAACATGAGGATTGGTCATGGAGACCATATAAGATACTTGTGGGGTACACAAAAATCCCCTAAGTATAATAGTACATATGTATCATAGAGAGAGAAAGGTACTCGAGAATCCCCTACTCCTATGGTATCTCCAATTCATGAGGCTACACGCATAGGGGCCCATTCAGGGGGTTATACTTGACCCATATAGCCCATGGGTGGTTCTAAGATGGTTAAGCTACACATACCCAAGTTAATGGTTTTAAAGGCATGCTAAACCCGGTTTTCTTTCCCAGCATGGATATATATATGTATATATGGTTATGAATGCATATGGTTGGTTTACTTGGTTTTAAAGGTTGGCATTAGTTTATCTTTATCTTTAGTGCATACTAGCATTCACCCGCTAACCCATCTTCGAGCGGTTGTATCCCCATTCAATGTAGGAATCGATAATTCTATTTCTCCTACTTAATGATCGGATTTAGGATCAACTTAGTAAGATTGATGTGGTAAGCTTCCATATTTTGGATGGCTCTATTTCACGTCATTGATGTTTTTACATACTTTGGTTAAAGACATTGGTTTTGGCTATTATTGGGGGTATGTCCCAATCGGATATTGTTTTACTTTTGGTTAGAGGCTTTGTAGAACTACTATAGGTTTGTATGAACGGTGTCGGCCTTAGTAATGGCATTGGTATTGGGGATAATACCATTTTATTGTATTTATGATTGTTCTATCCTATTATATTATGGACTCATACTTGGTTATTATTTAGTTTTGGCATGGTTATTGGTAAGGTATTGGATGGTTTGACTTTTTTGGATTTGTCACGGTTACAGACATATCCCAGAGTTTGGAATTGTACAAAATGCTATCTTGTTATATATTTGAAATTAATCCAACTCTGGGTACGTGGTTGGAGGTTGGGTTTAGTAGTGGGGATGGTCCCTGGTCTTGGTTGAACCTTGGATTCCCATTACGACAAGGTCCTAGTTTGGGCCATGTTAGGAAATTAATGTTTCATGAGAGTAACTACCCCATTCATGGCTTAGATCGGCGGTGGCAGTCATCACACTTAAGAGATGGAACGCATTACTTGTATGACGTTTGTTATGAGAATTTTACTGATTTTAGTAGACTTTAGTTCATCATTACTCAAATAAAGCTTAGTTTAAGATAGAGCACGTGGATTGAGCTGTTGAAGGACTATGATATCTTTATTTTATACCATCAGGGCAAGGGAAATATGGTAGCGGATGCCTTTAGTCAAAGGTATGGAGTATGTGTAGCTTGGACTTTATTTGAATTCTAGAGTGGCCTTTGTCTTTGGACATTTAGTCCTTAGCCAACTTGATAATTTGTCTTTATATTTCAGACCCTAGGAGGATTCTTACTAGTGTAGAGGTTAGGTCTACCTTGTTTGAGTAGATTCAGAGTCGTTAGATTGAGGATAGTAAACTTAGTGGTATTCATGATTAGGTGCTTAGAGGTGAGTCATTGTACGGTAGGCATTGCCAGTCTTTGATTGGTGGGTTTGAGGACTCTGAGGTTATCTCCTATGGTACCGACTTACTTCCTCAGTCTTTGGACAGGTATGGGTAATTTAGGATAGGCTATGGTCAACTCATATTAGGTAGAATAGTTATAAAACCATTGGATTTGCGCTTTGATAGTTGGAGTTATTGATTGGGTTTTCATTCAAGTGTCACACATGAAGGGAATGATGAAGTTCTAGAAGTGGGAAAAGCTTAGCCCCAAATATATCGAGCCATTTGAGATACTATGGACTATTAGAAAGGTAACTTGTAAGTTAGCCTTGCCGAAATGCTTTTCAGCTATTCATCTAGTCTTCTATATGTCTATGTTATGATGTGAAATTCTAGATAAGCCTGACATACTTTACTGGGACTTAGTTCAATTTAATTATAGGTTGAAATTTGTGGAGGAGACAATCTTTATATTATTTAGGGATGTCTAACAGTTATTCTCTAGAGAGACTCCATGGTTAAGGTTTTGTGGATGCAACATACAGTCAAAGATATAACTAGAAAGATTGAGAGTGAGATTTGATCTAAGTATTACAACTTGTTCAATCGTTCAGGTACTTTTTTATCCTTTACTTTTGCGAATGAATGTCCTTTTAGAAATAGAAATTAGAATGACCTTCTTTTGTGATTTCTTGATTTCTAGATCTTTTCTATAACTTTCCTAAGTCATTATTAACTTGCTGGGATTGACAGTGGTCATCGGGGAGTTCATTTGATTTTTAGAGCTAAATGTTCTAGTTGAGAGATTTTGTTGTTAGGAATTAGGTATCGGGCCTAACTTGAATCAAGTTGTCCTAGATGCTAATTCTGACGGTTCGATTATCTTTAGAATGCCATTGTAGGATAAAGAGACCCTCAGTCTGGGTCCTAAGACTTCCAAAGTCATTTTAGGCTATTTGATGGAATTTGGTGAAAATGACTCTTTAGGTATAGGACCCATATTTTACTGAAAGAATATCATATGGAAATTTTGCTGGCGTCGTTGAGTCCAGAATGTAGAATTTATTTGGATAGCATAGTTTATTTGTTTTCAGTGGATTATGAATAAATCCCCTAGGTCCGATTGAAAACTTTGTAAATTGACAAGTTTACTTGTGTACCTTCAACTGAAGCAAGCTAAAAATGACCTTTACGTTCATGAGGCGTTGGTTATATTTATGAATATCAAAGTTATTAGACATTGCATTTGTCAGTGGGCCTTCACATTCGTAAAGAGCAAGCTGGTCGACCGGCCTAGGCTTCCTTCTTTGTGTTCGTAATGGACCTACCACATTTGCCAAGGGTTAACCCTTTCTTGAGCCATGTTAGAGTTGGGGTCCCCACGATCGTAATGAAAGAACCCTTGGCTATAATTAAATTTGTGGAGCCAAATTTCTTTCCTATTTTTCATATGTATTTCTTCATAAAAAAACCTTGGGATCTCAAACACTTGTGGAGATTGATCATTAGGTTTCGAGAGTGAGTTGGGAACATTATTTTGGTCATTTTCTCACCATTATTTTAGGAAGTTTTCATTTATTTTCTAGTTTAATTTTCTAGTTAGCTTTAAATCCCTAATTTACACTAGGGTTTTATTTGTTTGTGCATTTAAGCTTGAATTTTACCTATTTTAGAGGGTAAATGATCTTGAGCTAATAGGGATGCATTGATGGTTTCAAAGGTGTGATTTTGTAAGTTGTCTCTAGGTGATATTTTTTGTTCAATTCCTAACCTGGGCAATATGGCCATTGTTATTCTTTTTATATTGTCTAGTTTATTATTTGAATAAAATGACAACATTCAGAGGCTTTTTGAAAGGGATAACCCCTTGTGTAGTAGACTTTCTTGAGTTTTCGCTGGCGTCTAGGTAGGCTAGCCTTACCACCCTCTTATATTGAGCTTTATTATGGCACTAGTGTAGTGTTATGCTAGTTTTGGGTGGCTATTTAAATCTTGGTTAGAGATTTTAATAATTATTGATTATTTAGCCAGTTAAAGGGCCCTTTTAGGTAGATTTTGGCCTGTTTCCCCTCTTAATCTTCTTGATTGATGCCTTAGAACTAGTTTGACTTCTTAGAACTTTGGGTTAGAACTATAACCCATGCGCTACATTAGGATAGGTGCTTGCCTTAACATGAGTTTTTGACATTTTTAACAGGCCTCACCGGTTTTCCCTTTAGGTAGTATACATAGTTTAGCTCTTGTAGACTTAAGAAGCCTTCAAGTGATGAACTTAGAATAAAGATTGGCCCTTGGTATGTCTTTTGCAAATCAATGGACTTCATTTTCTTTTACGAATCTGAACAATATGACCTTTCGGTATTTCATACCGTGCACCTAGACTTGGTAGTTAATATCGCTTCTCGTATTGACATGACTGTAATACCCAATAGTTGAATTTAATGAAGTGTAAAGGAATTTATAAGCTTGGGACATTTAGATATGTGGTCTATTTCCCTTGTCTCGATTCTGATGATTAGTAGTTCCCCCTTATTGCTTAAATTGGGTTTATTCATGGCATATTAAATGTGTTGCACTTAATTACTAGTTCAAATTCAAGTATGAAAATCATGTCTTTATGCAACCCTCTATTATGATTATATTGTTCTTATTTCTGGATCAAGTCCAATAGTTATGGTTCAAAAAGATTTCCAGGTGTATTGTAATATTCGGACGCATTTTATGATTTCATTCTTGGATTTTCCTCCTTATTTGCATCCATCTTGGGCTTATGGGGACCTAATTAGATTGTAGTTACACTTTATTAGTTTAATTGATCTATTCTTTTATATTTAACTCTTAACTTCATTTCAGAGTAGTATTTCGGTTATATTACTTATCTGTGACTTTAGTTTACTTCAATGCACTTTATTATATTTATATTGTAATTTAACTTAGTTTTCCAATGATGCCTACTGAGTACCCATTATTTTGGTACTCATATTACAGGATAGGATTGCATCTTTACTGATGCAGATCCAAGTTTGAGCTACTGCCACTGATGCTTCTATCAGGCTTGCCATTGAATATTCAGATATAGTCTGAGATTTCAAAGCCAAAGCTGATCCTCGCTCCTTTAACTATTTTTGGACAATAATGTATATTGGTACTAAATAGTACACGATTCTTTTGAATTTCGGAGCTCTTGTACAGACCATACCAGGTTGTGGGATATGTTTTTCCTCATTTCTCCTGTCATCTAGTACTTTCACGACTATTTATTGCTGTTTTGTTTTTTTACTTGCATGTCTAATTCTTATATTCTTTCACCTCCTATCGTTTAACCCGTTATTTACCATTTTGGATTGTGGTTTGGCTTATCTACTGGTGGGTTAATGTACCTATCTACATAACTTGAGAAATTGGATCGTGACATGCCTTCAGAGATGAGTGCATCTATTCTACTGAATTTTCTTTTTGGGAATTTAAGGATAGATATCATAGTAGATGCTTCCCTAGCCTCTAGGCAGAAAAATGGTCTTACGTGATGCTTTGCTTATCCCATCTGTCCAAAGAGGTGATTCATTGTTTGATGTTGACACTGTCGAGCAAATACAGATACATTTCTTCCAAAGGATTAACCTTGAATAAAATGAGGGTTGTGGATATGAATCAGAAGGTTTTGGTTCTCCAAGTCATGGTGCTCTATTGAAATTTGAACGACCTGTGTACACATCTCATTGAAATAGTTGTTGATCAATATTTGAGCCTTGACAAATTCACATCTATGTTGTCTGTTTTGCCTGGTTATGCTTGTGTTGTTGCTGAAGGAATTTACAAAGATATTGATAAATATTTGAAGGTGAAAAATTAAAATTTTTTGTTATAGAGTTGTATATTAGTCAAACAACATATCATACGATTATATGAATTCCTGTAAAATGATAATATGTTCTTTTATATTATGAATATTCTCCTTTATGCAGATAAAGGTCACAAAAAGAGGCATTGTCTTTAGTTCGAAAATTATCAAAATTCTTAATTCTGCAATGTAATTTATGATGTACTATTTGTGAACTTGACAAGGAACATCCAATGCTATGCGAGCATGAATGCAAAAGCCACATAAATTCATATATTTTCAAAAGCTCTCTCCAGAAGCATGCAATAATGCAACACCAAATTACAGGCTCCTCAATGAAATAACTATCTAAGTTCTTTACTTTGAGCAGCTCCGGCTAAAGAATGTTCTATCAAGAAGTTTTTGAGATACTTTTATATCACAAAAGATCAGCAGTGGTCTTACAAGTGCAATCATATCTCGTAGAGATACTTATTCTTCATTAGGGAGAGATAATATAAAATTAAAGATGGAGATATCAAGAATAAGGGTGAGGCTCAGTGACCTGGAGAAGGAACAAGTGTTCATTAATCAAGGGATGGTGGACAAAATAAGACATGTAAAAAATTCTTTACTTCCCTTTTTAAAGGTATGGGAAGGTTTGGTATATTTGGTCCTTCTGGCCAAAAACATCAACAACAACAACAAAACTAGTAGATTCCCACATCATGGGGTATGGGGAGGGTAGAGTATGCGCAGACCATACCACTACCTCTAACGAAGTAGAAAGGCTGTTTTCGATAGACCCCTGGCTCAAGACAAAGGATAGTATATAAAAACATCAAAAGCATGGAACACGATAAAAAACATAGATACGCCATCCACAAAAATATGCAACACTGCCAAACAAAAAACACCTAAGCCCTCCTACCTACTGACTACGACTCATCCACCCACCTTAACCCTCTATCTTAATGTTTTTCCTCCATACCTTCCTATCCAGGGTCATGTCCTCAGTCAACTGTAACTGCTCCAAGTCACGTCTAATCACTTTTCTCCAGTATTTCTTATGTCTACCCCTACCCCACTTGAACCCGTCCAAGGCCAACATCTCACACCTACGAACCGGGGCATCCGCGCCCCTCCTCATCACATGGCCAAACCATCTCAACCTCACTTTCCGCATTTTATCCTTCACCGACACAACTCCTACCTTCTCCCGAATAATTTCATTCCTAATCCTATCAGCCCTAGTAAAACCACACATCCAACGCAACATCCCCATTTCAGCCACCTTCAATTTTTAGATATGAAAATTCTTAACCGGCCAACACTCAGCTCCATATAACATAGCTGGCCTGACTGCAACTCTATAGAATTTTCCCTTCATCTTGGGGGCACCTTATTATAGCATAAAATTCCCGAAGCAAGTCTCCATTTCATCCAACCTGCCCCAATACGGTGAGAGACATCCTCATCTATCTCTCCATTCCCCTGAATCGTCGACCCAAGATACGTAAAATTATCCCTCTTACAAACCATCTGGGAATCCAACTTCACTACCACCTCGTCCTCTTACCTCGAGTCACTAAACTTGCACTTCAAGTACTCTGTCTTGGTTCTACTCAACCGAAAACCTTTAGACTCCAGGGTTTGTCTCCAAACCTCCAGCTTATCACACGTCTTGAAATAAATCCAGAACATTAGAAGAAAATATGGTAGGAGTTGGAGGCATTCTATTTTCTAGGATCAATTATTAAGAAAGAATGTACAATCTTTGAAAATTAGTGCATTCATTCAAGAGATGAGAGTACTACAGAATTAATTATTGTCAATATATTAGATATCTTGTTACACAATGTTGAATTTTTGTTTCTTCTCACAAGAAGAATAATGATGCTAAAAGTATAAAAATCTTTATTCAATGATGCTGTGATCTTAAAACAATTTACTTGAAAATAATATACCTAACTAGCTAGCACATCCCGGTGAAGGAATGTTTACAACTTTTCAATAAAGATGAAAAAGTGAGTGAATTATATTCATCCACCGTAGAAGTCAAGTTATTGAAATTCCATGAAAAATCCTCATGCACCCATCTTACTAAAAATTTGTTTACGTATCTGCAAAAACAGCAAAACATGGACTTTAGTAAGTGTTAATCTGAATATAGTTTCATTCTTTTATAAGTATGGTTTCTTGTTCTAATTCTGATTTCCTCCGGGCAACATTTTTCACCTTAGGAAGTTTCTGCCTGAAGACAACATTGAGTCGAGCATCCAGAGTGTTCTCGCATACAATCTTCCCATCTTCAGAAGCTAGAACTACTCCTCCAGAGCTTTCATTACACCAAAGTAAAATCAAGTCAAAATTACTGTGAATATTGACAATGAACGCTTTCTTTTGTTTCATCTTATGTTCTACAAAACTAAATCACAAATAGTCACTTTTCAATCCCTCAAACTAAAGAATAGCCGCTATCCCTGAGTTTCAAACTTCACTAATAAAAATCTAAAATAATGTTATTGAATTTCACTTTTGAAATTTTAAACTATAGAATAATTGTTATTTTTTCAATTATAAACTAGCAAAAAAAAAAAGATTAGTGGGTGTTATTTCTATAATTACATGACTTGCACTGTGTGGAAAACTAAGCTTCTATGAAAATCAATGACTAATTCTCAATTGATGCAAGCTCAGCAGTCGAAGAAAAGAAGCTGGAAAAATAAATTAGCTTTCTTTCTAAAATAAAAACTATAATTTTACAAGCCTTTCTCCTCCTTTACTACTCCTATTTATAGACTTACATGAAGTACCAAAATATAAATGTCCTACAACACTCCTTGATAGTTAGACTTAACTAACTACTATCCCTTCTAACCTACTCGACTAACAACTTTCACCTAGCTAACCCAATGACTGCACAATAAAAGCCGATTCAACTATAGTGAATTTTTTTTAATGAAATAGTAAAAAAATAGAACAATGTAAAAAATACACTATGCAAACTAATGATCAGAACAATCCCCCTCAAATTGAAATGTGCAAAATATTTAGCGTATCAAGCTTGCTTAACAAATGAAAGTGTTGAGCCAGAAATGCCAATACTTTTTGTCAGTAGATCAATCGGTTGTTGTTTGTGTAGAAACATGTAATGGTTGAATCATCCTATCTTTGATCTTGTGTTTGATGAAATGACAATCAATCTCAATATATTTAGTCCTCTTGTGAAACAAAGGATTTGCAGCCAACTGAATTGCAGACTTGCTTTCACTAAACAAAGAAATACATCTTTGAATAGATAGTCCAAGCTCAGTAAACAAACCTACCAATGAATTTACTTCAGATAGAGATAAGTCTATACTCCTATATACAGCTTCTGTTAAGCTTCTTGAAATTATTTGTTATTTCCTGGATTTACAAAAATGAAAGAGTCCCCAAACTTGAATACAACCAATAATACATCTTCTAGTATTGGGAAAAGTAGCTCAATCTGAAACGCACCATTAAGTATGTGCAGTGGATGGTGGATCCTTCAACTATACACTTTGACCATCCGATCCTTAGAGATTTCTCAAAACCCTAGTTGATGCCTCAAGATGTGATCTCATGGGATATAACATAAACTGACT
Source organism: Capsicum annuum (assembly GCF_002878395.1). Classification (NCBI taxonomy): domain Eukaryota; kingdom Viridiplantae; phylum Streptophyta; class Magnoliopsida; order Solanales; family Solanaceae; genus Capsicum; species Capsicum annuum. Next base: position 96,061,276 of record NC_061119.1, read on the forward strand.
GAGAGTCTGAACTACATAGCTTATGTGGGGTCTAGTGATAGTAGAATAGATAGGCTTTCCAATGATTCTTAGATAAGTTGTAATATATTGAAGCAAGTTATCTGCATCTGCACCTATAGCTTTATCATAGTTTACAGTTGTAAGCTTCAAATATAATTCCAATAGAGTAGGAGGAGGCTTAGCACCACTAAGTCTAAAATTAGAGATCAACTCAAAAATATACATCCTCTAATTGGGAATAACACCCTGCTGAGATCTCAAGACCTCTATCCCAAAAAAATATTTAAGCTCCCAAAGGTCTTGCATCTTGAACTGATATTATAGCCCAACTTTTACTTTATTTATCAACTGTGTATTTCGCCCAGTAATGAGTAGGTCATCAATATATACCAAGATAATAGACATGCCCTCTTTCCTTGTTAATGTGAACAATGAACAGACATGTTCACCGAGGAAAAAGTAGCTGAGATCAAGGAAGTAGTGAGTTTAATATTCCATTGTCTAGAAGCTTGCATAAGATCATGAACTGATTTTAGTAAACTACATACTCTGGTGTCCTTATGCTGACTTAAACCAGGAGGCAATTCTATGTAAAATTCCTCATCTTAATCACCTTGTAGAAATGCATTGTAAATATCCATTGGATGAAGATCCCTACCACTTGATATAGCCAAAGCAATAACGCAACTCATAGTAACTATCTTTGCAATAGGAAAAAAGTGCCATGGTAATATCAACCTTCTTGTTGACTGTATCTCTTGGACACAACATTTGCCTTATATTTGATCTTGTAAACTTATTTAGAGCCAATAACATTCTTTACTTGAGGCAACTGAACTACTTCCTAAGTCTAGTTAGCCTTTTCTTCTTTTTCTAACATTAAATATAAATATTCACCTATTTTCTTATATCTTCTTCCTAAATTGGAAAATACTATTCTTATTTTTAATCTGTGACACAAATTGCAAGTTCTTAAGGAGTTTTTCACTTATGGAAAAACTTCTACATGAAAAAGAAATGACAGGGAAAACGGAGTACATACCAAGACGAACGATGAGGATCTGCATCACTTGGAGGAGGAGGTAGATATACATTGTCAATGTTGATATTAGGTGTACGAACTTTGGCTTTCTCGATGTACTCTTTTTTTGCATCCTCTACAACTGATTTAACTACTGAAAGATCCATCTCCCTACACCTCAACAACACTGATGGCTCCTTCAGTCGCAGCAGACTCTAAATGAAAGCAGTTAGCCCCTTTATTAATTGTTTGTACACAAGTATAGACTCCTACGTCTCAAAAATATGCATAGTTTTATCACAAATTAGTGGAGTTCAGAAAGCAAATAAGATTTATACTACAACAACAACAAACCCAGTGTATTCCCACCTAGTGGGGTCTGGGGGTAAGATGTACGCAGTCCATACCTCCACCTCTAAAGAAGTAGAAAGGCTGTTTCCGATAGACCCCCGGCTCAAGTCACGAGATACCACACAAACTCGTAGTAAAGCACAGAACTAGATTACATAACATAAATACGGCACCCATAAGTATTAGAAAACAGAGGAAAGCACACAGATTCGTAATAAAACATGGAACACGGAATCATAACAAGAATAAAACTCCCACCAAGTAATTCCCTACACTAGCAACCCAAACCAGCCCTAGTCTTCTGCCCTAATTCGCGTCCTCCAGACCTTCCTATCTAGGGTCATGTCCTCGGTGAGCTGCAACTGCTCCATGTCCCGCCTAATCACCTCACCCCAGTACTTCTTCGGCCTACCCCTACCCCGCCTAAAACCATCCAACGCTAGCCTCTCACACCTACGAACCGGGGCATCCATGCCCCTCCTCTTCACGTGTCCGAACCATCTTAATCGGGCTTCCCGCATCTTGCACTCCGCTGGAGTCACACCAACCTTCTCCCGGATAGTCTCATTCCGCACTCTATCCCCTCTAGTCAGCCCACACATCTAGCGCAACATCCGCATTTCTGCCACCTTCATTTTTTGGATGTGGGAGTTCTTAACTGGCCAGCACTCCGCTCCATACAACATGGCCGGACGGACTACCACCCTGTAGAATTTGCCTTTCAGCTTGGGCGGCACCTTCTTATCACACAACACCCCCGACGCGAGCTTCCACTTCATCCATCCCGCCCCAATACGGTGCGAGACATCCTCGTCAATCTCACCGTTACTCTGGATCACGGACCCGAGATACTTGAAACTATCCCCCTTACATACCTCCTGTGATTCCAGCTTCACTACTACCTCATTTATACTGATATTAATAAATCAAGGCTAATTACGAAAAAAAAAATGATTGATTAAATTACTTACTTGAACAATCAATCCTTTGAGAAGCTTTTTGTAATTATTTTTTTCACCAGAAATCTTTAGAAGTGCTTTTCTAGCAGAATCCTTCATTCCACTAACCACATCATCCTGTGCTTGGAGAACTTTGATGCGGGATGCGTTTAGTTGCATCGAGTACTCACTATGCCATTTACAAAAGACTTAAATTTTTATTTATCAACTCTGCCAATTTTATTTACTTACCGAAATAATAACTATAGTTACTAAAACTCACATTTTCTTACGGACTTCCACCTGCATGGTTTTTCGGTCATACTCTTGTCTGACTTTTTTCTTCTCTGCTTCAACTAATTGTAATTTCTCGATTTGAAATTCCTGCAAAAAGATCGGCAGACGTTAAAGATAACTATACTTTCAATGTACGAAAACATGAATACGTATTATCTTAAAGTTATACATTTTCGTAGCACTTTACATATTCACGAGTGTAAAGGAAAAGGTGAGAAGTAAACCTCCTCAGCAGAAACAGAGATCTCATTGGCCTTCTCTTCAGCTTCCTGCCGAATGAATCTTACCATTTGTTGGATTTGCTTTGATACATCAGTGTCATTCATTTTTAGATATCTTTCTTTTTTCTCGTTGGTTTCTCAATACTATAAAAAATAATGCAATAATTGAAATTAACAAATTCTATGCAAATGGTAGATGGTGATTTACATATAGATGAATAATTTGTTTTAATAAGGCATACATAGATTTCAAATGCAGGTGATTATTAGAGACCATCTAGAATTTAAGGATAGTAAAATAAATTCAGTTATGTCAATTGCTTATATATGTGTGTAGATCCTTCACTGACGGACATAATGTGGCAATTTTAGATGTTGAACAAATCTTTTTTTTTCAAGCTTTACGCACCCCAACAACCTTTATGGTTTATTATACGTTGATTAGATTGAAAGAGTCCATTCTCATGATAAGTGATAACACACAAAATCAATAATATTAATAAAATACAAAAAACAATCAATAGAAAAGTATAGAATACATTTTTTCTTGATTTTCAAGTTTAAATAATATTATAATTATATTTTATTCCTATTTGAATATTTCAACCTATAAATGGATCGAAAATGACAAGTTGAAAATAATCACATAGGTGTACCTTATAGTAATTCAATATATGCATTACAACAGAAGTCGTTATATTGTTATTAATTCATATGAATGTGTACTAGTTTTTTTCTTTTAATGATCAGTAGTATTTAAGTAATACACAATATAATACTCTATTAATAAGAGAAAAAAAATGTTAATAATATCTATATCCGTGTGATAGATGAATCGAGTTAATTATTCCCATTCTGATTAATTGTTATTGAGAATTGTTGTAAACCTTACAGGATAAAACAATAAAAGCCTTCGACCTCTAGAGTCGGTGATTCTTAAATGTTTTCCTGCATGACTTCTCTTATGGAGTTAAGAACATATGAAGTTAAGAACAAATGAATTCACTGAGAAAAATCTTGAAAGATGAGGAGTGACAGATTGTTCGAAAATCTGAAAATAAGTGCATATTCAAAGCGGATGAAAATAAGATTTTGAAAAGAACTTATTCAAACAAATAGCTATATCCATTATTTTGAATAACACATATCTTGACAAATTATACTGTTAAGAAAACACATCTTTGTACCACTAGTTAAATTTAAAATTGTTTACCCTATAAGCGGTACAGCTGAATTTATACGTGGTCAAGAAAACACACATAACGTTGGTGTAAATAAAACAAATTAAATCCATAAGTTAGTATCGATCTCGGAAAAAATCTCCAAGCAACATCCTTTGAGGGTCAAGGTTCCTTCCACGCGAGAAACATGCAAATAAAATAGACAGAGAAGACTAAAGAGGAACGCTGGCTTAGCGAGCAAGTAAAAGATATACCGTATTACTTAAAATCTAATTTCTCGAGTGTTACAAATGCTGAAAAACAATAATTGGTAGTGTACAACAGATGACTTGTAGCCAATAAGAATGAAATTCTCTAAAACCTTTATTACTCTAACCAATAGCGTGGCTTCAGGTGTCTCATCCATTGGAGATGCCAATTAATAGCCTCTACAAAGGTATATGTCTACGCATCTGACAATTCTGATGCCTTTTTCCTTTGTCCTTTCTTCCACATCATTTGGGCCATTCAAGCGGAGGCGATATCATTGAGCAATGTTACCTTCAAGATGATATTCGATGGAGGTTCCCCAAATTATTGAACTTTCATGGAGCACCTCTCTCCAGAACCCACTTTATGAGAATATATTGAGTATGTTGTTGTCAAGGGAGAGAGAGGTGGTCCATGGCAACTCAATAGTTTGGGGAGCCATCAAAGGAGACTCCATCAAAGATCATATTGAAGGTAACATTATTTTAATGGAATTGCCTCCCTTTGAAGGGCCCAAATGATGTGGAAGAAGGAATAAGGGAAAAAGCCATCAGAACTATCATATATATAGAGAGAGATTCCTTTTTTCCTTCTAGTACGATCTTTGAAAATCTTTACATAGTATAATTAGTACCTCGCTTTTTAATGGCTAAGTTGAAATATCATTGGGAAGCTGGATATTAGAGAACAAAAGATCTTCTTATAGGAAATCCATTGACCGAGACCGACTATGCCTAAGGTCTAATTGTACCTACTCATTAATTGTTCGTCAAAAATGTCCTTTGGGTGTGTTCCTCTTTGTGAAAAGTTAATAGTTGTGGAATTCAAAATAATTTAATATAGAAAATACAAAAGAAAATTAGTGTTGCAACATGCTTAATGTGGTTACTTGAATCTGAAAATTGGTGTTGCGACATGGTGCTGTAACATATAATTTGATTGTTTAAAGTTTGGCAAGTCATCTATAAATAGATAAGTTCTAATTCATTTTGAAATACTCCAAAACAGAAAGAGCGATAGAGAGTAAAGAGAGTAATCCACAAATATTCTATAGTCTATGAAAAAATAGTATATGAGTAATGTTATAGTGAGTTGTGTGAAATAAAGGAGTGTTGTTTCATTTATAAGGGCAGTAGTTTTCTGACACTACCAGTCGTAATCAGTATTATTGTATTACTCTATTATAATATTTGGTGTCGTTGTTACTCTCTTGTTACTGATATTTTGTGTGGATATTATCCTGGGTGAGATTATTTATTTTTTCAATAACGTGGTTTCAGAGCCATGACAAATAATAGTCCATTGCCTTTTCAGTACCCCCCTCTAACAAAAGAAAATTATGAAAAATTGTGTCCACAAATGAAGCTAATTCTTGGATCTCAAGATATTTTGAATATTGTAGACAAAAGCAATACAAAACCTGCCAATGAGGAGACTTTGTCTCAAAATAAAAAAGATGTATTGATTAAGAAAAGTACAAAAGATCAAAAAGTCCTTACTCTCACCCACCAATGTCTAGATGATGGTATGTTTGAGAAGATGGTTGATGTAACCACCTAAAAAAAGCGTGGGAGATTTTACAAAATTATCACCAAGGAGTTAATAAGGTGAATAAGGTAAAACTTCAAACTCTAAGGGATGATTTTGAAATTTTAAATATGAAATAATTCAAATCCATTTTTTATTTTTGTTCAAGAGTAATGGTTTTTGTGAATCAACTAAGAAGGTACGGGGAGGAAATAGATGATGAGCGTGTGGTAGAAAAGATTCTTCACTCTTTAATACCTAAATTTGATTATGAGGTATGTGCAATTGAGTGGTCTAAGAATTTAGACTATGACAGTAGAGAAAATTGAAGGTTCTTTACAAGTCCATGAAGAAAAGATGAAAAAAGAAAAGAAGAGCCACTGGAGGAACTTCTTAAAGCTCAGGTATTCTTCAAAGATTTTGGAGGTGAAAAAAGCTATAGAGGAAATGGACAATAGCGAGGCCATGACTATATTGGAGGTCATGGAAGAGAAAGGAGTTGAATAAACAAATTCAACAAGAAGATAAGAACCACCACACATTCAGAGGTCGTGATCGTTGACAACAAAGAGAAAGAAGACGTGGAACTTATCAAGTTACCAATGAAATAAGCTATGACACATCTAAAATTGAGTGCTATAATAGTCATAAATTTTGACATTATTCTTGGGAATGTCATAATAATATTAAAGAAAAATCTAACCTTGTTGACAATAACAAAGAAAAAGACGAGTCAACATTGTTGGTGGCACTCACAAAAGATGATACAGATGATTACAATTCATGATGATAATAGAGAAAGAAATCATATATATGGATACGAAGACATGTCTGTGGATATTAAGAAAATGACGAGAGGTAATGTGTCTTTTGAAGATACCTCAAAGATTCAAATTGAAGGAATAGGTAAGATTCTGATATCCTGTAAAGATGGTGGTCACAAATTGATTGATTAAGTATACTATGTGACAAAGATAAAAAGTAATATTTTGATTTTGGGTTAGCTTCTCGAAAAAAGATATGATATTCGTATGAAAAATATGCATCTTTGGCTTAGAGATTTAAGTAACAATTTAATCGCCAAAGTGCATATGATGAAGAATAGATTTTTGGCTTTGAATCTTAAAATCATTAATGCAAAGTGTTTGAAGGTTAATGTGCAAGATAAGTCATGGTGTTGGCACATGTGATTTGGGCATTTGAATTTTAAATCTCTCAAATAAATAGGAGACAAGAAGATGGTTGATAGGATTCCGTCAGCCAATAATCCCAATCAGTTGTGTGAAGCTTGTCTTCTTGGAAAACATGTAAGGAGGAATTTTCTAAAGAAAATCACTTCAAGAGCAATTAATCCACTTCAGCCTGTTCACACAAATATGTGTGACCCAATTGATTTTCCTTCTTTTGGTAAAAGTAAATGCTTATTACTATTTATTAGTGATTTTAGTATCAAGACTTGGGTATATTTCTTGAAGTAAAACTCAGAAGCTTTTGTTTCTTTTAAAAAAAATTAAAACACTTGTAGAAAAAGAGAGAGACTATGAAATAAAAGCCTTAAGGTCTGATAGAGAAGGCAAATTCACTTCAGAAGAATTTAATGACTATTTTTAGTGTCATGGAATTCATCGCCATCTAATAGTACCATACTCTCCCCAATAAAATGGAGTTGCAGAAATAAAGAATAAAATAATTCTTAATATAAATGTATGTTGAAAGCTAAAAATATGCAAATGAATTTTTGCCTGAGGCTGTTTCTTGTGCAGTTTATTTAAGCAACAGGTCTCCAACAAGAAATGTGAGAGATCAAACACCTCAAGAAGAATGAAGCAGAAAAAAGCCAAGTGTTAAGCACTTGAAAATATTTGGGAGCATAGCCTATGCTCATGTTCAACATCAAGGAAGAGCTAAACTTGACGATCGTAGTATCAAGTAGGTGTTCATTGGCTATATCACTAGTTCCAAAGGATACAAGTTATATAATCAAACCAACAAAAAAGTGGTAATTAGTCGTGATGTTGAGTTTACTGAAGAAGCATCATGGAATTGGGAGGTCCAGAAGGCTCAGGAAGAAAAATCATATAATTTTCTTCCATACTTTGGAAATAAAGAAGAGCAGGATAACATGGCACCTATAAAAGATGTGATACTGCCTCCTTCAACAACAAATATTTCATCCCCTTCTCAAGATAAAATTTCAAGTGAAAGACTATAGAGGATGGGGAGTTTTCAAGAACTCTATGATGACACAAAAGAAGTTACTAATTTTAATTTTTTATGTTGTCACTTTGCTGAGAGTGTACTAATGAATTTATATGAAACTATTACAGACAAAAGATGGAAACAAGCCATAGAGGAAGAAATATAGTCGATAGAAAAGAACAACACTTTGGAGTTAACAACTCTTCCTAAAGATCATCAAGTAATTGGAGTCAAATGGGTAAAAAGGCAAAGACGAATGCTGATGGAAAGATAAAGAAATATAAGGCAAGACTTGTGGCAAAAGGGTACAAGCAAAGACATGACATTGACTATGAGGAAGTCTATACACCTATTTCCCACATAGAGATGATACGTCTGCTCATCTCTTTCATGGCACAAATAAAGTGGAAAATCCATCAAATAAATGTCAAGTTGGTATATCTGAATAGATATCCTAAAGAGGAGTTTATGTTGAACAACCATGGGCCTTTATGGTCAAGAATCACGAAGATAAAGTGTTTAGATTGAAAAAAGCTTTATATGGATTGAAGCTAGCTCTACGGTGTGGAATAGTTACATTGACAACCATTTTCAAGACAATGGATTTACTCATAGTCACCATGAATATGCTCTTTATAGTAAAGTTCATACTAATGGAGATGTTTTAATTGTTTGCATTTATGTTGATGACCTTATTTTGATGGGTAATAACCCATATTTTTTTTAAAGCTTTCAAGAAAGTTATGTGCCTTGAGTTTGATGACAGACATAGGTCTAATGTTATTTTAATAAGGCCTAGAAGTTAAGAAAATGGAGGAAGATATCTTCATATCTCAAGAAAGCTATACAAAAGAGATTTTGAATAAATTCAATATGTTTGATTGCAATCCTATGAACAACCTAATGGAAAGTGGAACAAAATTATCAAAGTTTGATGATGGCAAAAAATTAGACTCCACTATTATAAAAAGGCTTGTGGGAAGTCTGAGGTAGTTAACCTATATAAGACTAGATACACTTTTGGCAGTTGGAGTAGCAACTCCATTCACGGACCTACCTCCAATCACTTGAATGTTTCTAGAAAAATTCTTTGTTACCTAAAGGGTACGATAGACCTTGGAATATTTTATTATTATTTTGATGATTTTAACCTTGTGGGTACTATGATAACAATAATGAGGGAGATGTAGATGATAGAAAAAATACATCAGGTTTTGTGCTTTTCTTGGGAGATTGTGTTGTTTCTTAGAGCTCAAACAAACAATCCATTGCCACCCTCTCAACGTGTGAAGATGAATATATGGTAGCAACATTATGTATGTGTCATGTAATTTGGTTGAGAAGATTATTGAAGGAGCTTAATTTACCACATATTGAAGCCACAATGATTTATATTGATAACAAATCAGCACAGGCTTTTGCCAAGAATATACTATATCATGATCGATGTAAGCACACAGATACTAAGTATTACTTTATCATAGAATGCATTTCCAAGAAGAGGTAGAACAAAAGTACATGAAATCTCATGATCAAGTTGCATATTTTCACAAAGCATCTAAAGTTTGAAGACTTTTAAAGATTGAGATCTAGTCTTAGAATGAAGAAGAACAATCAAAATTAAGAAGAGGTTCGTGGAATCCAAAATAATTAAATAAAGAAAATTAGTGTTGCAACAAGGATCTAAAATTTGGTATTGTAATATGATTTACAAATTGGTGTTGTGTCATAGTGTTGTAACATGTAATTTGATTGTTTAATGTTTGGAAAGACATCTATAAATAGATAAGTTATAATTTATTTTGTAGTACACCAAAACATCGAGAGAAGTAGAGTGTAACGAGATTAATCCACAGACACTCTATAGTCTGTGAGAAAATTGTATGGGAGTAATATTGTAGTGACTTGTGTGAAATAAAAGAGTGGTGTTTCATTTATAGGTGTAGTAGTCTTCTGACACAACCAAGCTGTAATTAGTGTTATTCAGTTACACCATTATAATATTTGGTATCATTTTTATGCTCTTGTTATTGCTATTCTGTGTGGATATTATCTTGGGGGAGATTATTTATTTTCCCAACAATAGTTGCCTCCTTTAATTTTGAACATTTTACTATCTTAAAAATTCATTGCTTTTTATCCTTTATTATTCATGGTGTGGATGGTATTTCACCTCTTTTATGAAGGATAATGATGTTTTGAAGAAAGAGCGAGAAGCCTTTATCAAATCTGTGATTCTTGCAAAAATGCCAAACTATGGGAAGAAAAATTATCACCAAATCGAGTACACGAATGACATTGGAGAATCTACACTCTATTCTTTCGCTTACATTGCTTCCTCTATTTGTGATGGGGATATCCCCGAGTTAAGGTTTACTACCAATGAATTTCAAAATTTGACATTTATTCCCCTCTACTAAGCAAGGATGTTTCTAGCCTTGGACCTGGTTATATTGTGGTATATACTTACCCATTTTCAATGGGTTTGGTTGTAGGAAATTTTTTGGATTCATTCTACAATTTAGTGAATAATATGAAATTTTTTTTGGCCAGGTGCATCCCCAGACTGCCTTTTAGGTTTTAGTCATCACCAGGAATCTCAATTTAGTGAATAATATGAAATTTTATTTGGCCAGGTGCACCCCCAGGCTGCCTTTTAGGTTTTAGTCATCACCAGGAATCTACACTTCTTTTTTCCATAGAGCAATTAATTTCACACTACTCTCCTTATCTTGCATAGGAGAAGCTTCTTAATACCTTTTATTGGGGAAAGAGAATTGTTCTCTCAAATCTTTATGTGAAGGTTTGTTCGTGAATGAACAGATTGGCTATTTTCAAACATTAATCATCATTCCATAGACCAACTTTTTAAGGGATAGACATGTAAATGAGGGGTTTTCCCATTATCGACCCCTCTACTTTAACATGTTTGCTTTACTTCACCAATGTCATGATCCAAATCATGGATCATGAGAGAACCTACCCAACTCCACCCTAGATAGGAGAAGCCTTAATACCTAATCATTCAATTATTGCAGAAAACATTGATAAATCTTAAGCATTAGAAAATAACAACTCTTTTTTTAAAACAAACTTATAATGAAGCACATAGCAAAATTTAATTACTCAACTATACATAACATAGTCTAAATAGGTATAAGTGTACTAAATAAATGACATATGACTCAAGACACAATATCTATGTAAGAGTAGTTTGACAGAAAAAATTGAAGAATAATCATTGATGTATCTATAGAAACTCTTACTGACCTGCAATATGGCTAAATCCCTAAAAGGAGGTATAATAAGTGTAGCATCAGTACAACTATAGTACTAGTAGGTATTCAGTGTTCGAGACATATAAAAACATATAGCAAACAAAAAAATCATAACAAGTACAAATTCTTAATAACTGAACATACCTAACTTACTTCAACTTCCAACATTACCATCTTTCCTTTATTATTACATTATTAATTTGACCTCAGAGCCTGACTAACTGACATTGTTTAATGAATCAACCTAACCCACATCACTTACACCCTCACCTTTTTATAATAACTCTACACTTCACTCTCATTAATTTTTTTCATAAAAATCCTTTCTTCAAATTTTACTACCATTAACAAAAGAAATTTCAACCATCGAGACAATTATTAAAGCAATAATAACTAAAAGTGACACTACAATACACATCACTTGTATAATTATCCATTTAGGAGAGTGAGATTTATAAATAATCCAGGATATACCTTCTATTCATGTTTTACTGCAATGCACAATCACAACAATAAGCATAATCAATTCACATAAGAAACCATAATATTTTATCAAATAACTGGTCTACACAAGAAACCATAATATATAATTAACGAAACTTGATCCACTCAAGGAACTGTCAAACTCACAGAATCATGATGTATATGCATACTAGGTTCAGCAAAGACACTAACTTACTCCCTACAGGGGAAGAGCTCTGTCTATGTACTAATACAAATATGGTACCCAATCCAATTACCTTTGTTGGTATGACACCCAATCCTAGACAACTAGTGTTTTCTGTCTTGATCACAAATCAAGTATTATACCATCCTTATTCAAACATCTCCACCCTTATCCTCCTGAAATTCACTAATTTTATGAGTATAAACCATTAATAGTTAATCTAATAACACTAAACAACACCATAAATAAAATAATCACCTAATGAGATAAATCAATCACACTTATATATTAAACAAGGTCTTTTTTACCAACCTCATTATAGTTTATCAATTTAAAAACTAGCATTTAATAATTTACAAGTTCATTATTCCAGATAAACAAAAAATATCCACTCACATGAAATTACATGTATGGTAAAGATAAATTCACCACTTAAACGAGTGTTATCAAGCCCAATCATCAATCACAAACATGTATAAAGACCAATAAATCAAGTATCCAATTTAGGAGTGCACATTTCAGCAAAGTTGATATCCACATTCTAATTCAATATTCTATTTCATTCACTAATCTAAACATGTTTTATTCCTATCAAAACTAGTAAATTTAGTTACTGACTAGTAAACCTTAAACTCATGTCGGCACCAAATTCAAGATACTATTTCATTAGTCGATTATCCAACCATTTGTCACGACCCAAACTAAGGCCTAGTCATGATGGTTATCTCAAGTCCATTGGGGACCAGAGACTACCCCCTTAGCCTAGCCAACCAAAACACAATATAAAATAATAATAGCAGAAACAACTAGAGTATAAAGATTAGACAATTAATATAACTCAAATGGATCTAAGAGTTTAAAATAATGATGAACCCACAATCTATCCATAAAGCCTCTAACAAAATCGAATATCATACTAGCTCAAAACATGACCCTAACCATGGCCAAAAGGGGTATCCAGAGCATTAAAAAAATGATAGGATTTTGATACTCATAAGGAAAATAATGAAATATTCGGCCTTCTAAAAGATAGAGGCTCACTACTTCAACGCCAATAAATCGACAAACCAGAATCCACCTAATGCTACACAGGGGTAAAAGAGATATCTACGAACCCTACATTATGAAATAATGTAGCACCCTAGGGCAGTTAGCAGGGTGAGCACTAGCAAATAACCCAGGATAAGGTATAAAATAATGATATTTTCTAACACAAAACTAAATCTCAATGTATATGTTTACATACATACATGTTTATATATATATATGTGTGTGTGTGTGTATATATATATATATATATATATATATATATATATATATATAAGAGGCCGGGATAGGGTACAAATTTTTAGCATGAGCTTTAAAGCCATTAACCTGAACTGTGTAGTTCTACTGTCCTAAGGTCACCCACGGCCTTTACAGGTTCAGCTCCCCCTATTGAAAGGGTTCCTATGCGTCTTTGCCACATGAAGCTGGAAAATCCAAGGAAGGTGCAAAGCCATCGATGCTTCAACAATTCTAAAATATGTATGTATAAAGTGCAAACTATGTATACGACCACCAAAGCACCCATACTAGCAAATGTGGATTCATTATTTGTCCCCACGAGACCTCCATCTTCCATCGCGAGCTACACAAACCCCTTTAAGCATAGTTAAAACATTTGCACATAACCTGTCAATTTAACAAAAGAGTCATCCATTAAGGAATTTACTGAATGATATCGTCATACCAATTAATTATGCTTGTAAGCCAACTCCATTATGCCAAACCAAACTAATTAGCCATAAGACTCCAAAGTTCCAATTTAATATCGATCCATGGTCACCAAGGCCTTTTAAAACCATTTTTATCCATTTATCCATTAATGCAATGCATTAGTTAAGTAAGCAAAAACCATGTAATTGCCCATATTTCAAATCCAATTATGCAATTAGGTTGAGGTTAATATCAATTCCAAACCACAAATATTAATTTTGGGGGAATACCTCAACCCCTTCCTATCCACCATACCTATGAAAAATTTTAATTCAACGACCAAGAGATAAGGTATGAATAATAATTCTAAAACCATGGCAAAATAACAAAGTAGTAATCATTAAAAACCCTAAACCCATCATTCAAATATCAATAATTAAATTCACATTAACCATAATTAAACACATTCTTTTATATAAATCTGAGTTAGGAGAGGGATATATGCCTTAAAATACAAAGAATTTTGAGAAGAAACCGCAATTAGAAGCCTAGATGATTACCCTTTTGAAACACTAGCTTTGTTCTTGATCTTGGGAGTTTGAGAGTGTTTATGTTAAGTTAATTTGTGTAAATAGGGCTAAGGGAAAGTTTTTAATCCTTTAAAAGTAATGGGGTGGAAGAAAAAGAGCACAATTCCCTAAAATAAAATCATGCAAAAATTAGAACTCCTAGTCGATATGAGTCTCGTAATGACTTGTGATGACCGATCACTAGTTGTAACCATGACTTGTAGTCTGGGTAGTACCCAGGACCTCCTTCACTGATTTGGTCACAAGTAACACCCTGCTACTCGTGACCTCACCTTACGACAAGTAGGCCCGTAGTCATAACCACAACAAAAAATAGACTATCTCACTAGTTAGACCACAATTGGCACTATACAACTCATGAGGAGTCTTCACTACTCGACAAATAGGTCGTACAGTTGACAATGACAACTAAACCTAGATACTTGGTGGTCCAACTCTTGGAGTATTACATTACGACCTCCTCTTCCACCCGGGATTATTTATCCCTAGATAAGGAGACATGGTAGCTATTAGCTCAGTAATAAGAAACAACGCAACCAAAAAACCATGAACAAATTCTGAGAAGTGATAAGAGAAAAAAGAGAACCCTACCTCAAATACTTCCATCCTACGCGGGGAACAAGAATAGATATTTAGACTTCATTTTCTCTTTGGCTTCCTAAGTAGATTCTTTTACCTTCTAATTCATCCGAAGGACTTTTACTGAAGACACATTGTTAGTCCTTAACCTAGAAACTTGTCTATCAAAAATCTGGATCAAGAATTTCTCATAAGACAAGGAATTTGAGATACCAATATCTTCCAAAGGGACAATCAAAGAAGGATCATCCACATACTTTTTCAATATTGACACATAAAACATGGGATGAATAGAACCCAATCTCACAGAAAACTCCAACTTATACATCAATCTTGTCAAAGGAACAACAATAGAAGCGAAACTCTCCATAAACCTTCAATATTACCTAGTCTAAAAAGTTCATAATGTCGGTTTGAGTTATAGGTCTAGGCCACCTCTTAATCGCCTCACCATTCTATGGATCCACCTTTATCCTCTTAATAGGAATAACATGCCCAAGAAAAGTCACAACATTTATCCAAAACTCACATTAAGAAAATTTGACATATGACTTCTGATCATTAAGATTCTGCAATATAATTCGAAGGTGAATTGTACAATCCTTCTCACACTAGAATACACCAAGATATCATCAATGAAGACAACAATAAAAAAGTCAAAAAATTGGTCGAAAACCTAATTCATAAGATACACAAAAGAAGCTGGAGCATTAGTCAACCCAAATACATAACCAAAAGCTCATAGTGACCATATCATTTTCAGAAAGTAGTCTTAGGGGTATCAGACTCCTTAATATTCAAGTAATGATTACTTGACAGAAGATCATTCTTAGAGAAGTAACTAGAACCCTCAAGCTTGTAAAAAAGATCATCAATCCCAGGAAGAGGGTACTTATTTTTCACTATAACCATATTCAATAGCCGGTAATCGATATATATCTAAAGAGATCAATTTTTCTTATGCACGAAAAGAATAGGAGCACCCTTATCAAGGAGATCTTTTAACTCTTCCTTTAGCTCTTTTAATTTATCCAAATCCATTCTATAAGGAGGAATAGAAATAAGATGGGTATCCGATAGAAGATTAGTCCCAAAATATATTTCCCTTTTGGGAGAAATATAGGAAGATCCTCAGGAAATTCATACACCATAGGGATAGATTACAAAAAGAAATCCTTAGAATTAGAATCTTTAACCCAAACCAAATGATTTAGATAGCCCTTGGAAATTATCTTTTATGCTTTCAGATAAGAAATAAACCTCTCTTTAGTCACTAAGGAACTCCCCTCCCATTTGATTACTGGCTCATTAGGGAATTAGAAACTAATTTTTTGAGTCCTACAATCCAAAGATGTATAGAACGAATGAATCCAATCCATCCCCAAAATCACATCAAAATCTACCATATCAAGCTCTACCAAATCCATCAAGGTCTCTTAATGAAATATAGACATCATACAAGCCCTATAGATCTTTCAAGCTATAATAGGATCACCCACTAGAGTACAAATAGAGAATGGATCGAAAATATTTTTAGTAACAAAACAAAAATGCACAACCACATAAGTTGTCACATAAAAAAAGGGTAGACCCCAAATCATGCATATAATACTCATCGTGAGATAAAATCTTTAACATACCAGTAACAACATCAGCAGATTCCTTAAATTCCTAATGGGTGGCAAGAGCATAGAGATGATTTCAGCCAGTGTCAGCACCAGAAGTAGCACCCTTTGGTGCAGAAGCTGAAGAGGTGGCAACCAAACTATATTAGTCTCAGAAGCTATCTTAGCTGTAGCTTAGTCCCGCTGCATGTGACCAAGCTGACCATAGTTTAAACATTGATTTCTCACCTTATCATAATAAAATTGGTGTAGCTGTTCATTAAATCTATAAGGAGGATATGGCAGGGCTGACTGAGCTCCACTTACCTAAGACTGGGCACCCAGTTCCTTAGGAATATTACTAGCCTCAAATCAACAATAACTAGATTGCTTAGGATAAGGATAACTAGCCGACAAAAATATATTAGGATTTCCCCAAGCCTTTTTCTTGCCTAACTATCTACCATTTCTCTCACTATCTTTTTGACCTCCGCCCTTCTCTTAATACTTAAAATTTTTACTCTGTCTCTCTCCCAATTCCATTTGCTTCTTTTTTATCGTCAACCTACTACATACAAATCACCACTTTAGAGATGTCCATATTATTGTTCAACATCAAATCCTTACACTACAATACCAAGTCACGAGACAAACCCAAGGCAAAATTTCTCTTCTAACCCTTATACTGGTCACTAAAATCTGGACAAATAATTAAATTTAAGGGAATACTCCTTCACACTCATCCTACCTTGCCTTAAGTTTAAAAATACTTTGGCCTTGGCCTCCCTCAACTCCTAAGGAAAGAAATGATCAAGAAAAGCACTATAAAACCGCTCCCATAATGTCCATTCAACATCATCTCCCCTTAACTACTACTACTCTTCATACCACTAATAAGTAACATCTTTAAAT
The DNA here is from genome assembly GCF_002878395.1 of Capsicum annuum. Classification (NCBI taxonomy): domain Eukaryota; kingdom Viridiplantae; phylum Streptophyta; class Magnoliopsida; order Solanales; family Solanaceae; genus Capsicum; species Capsicum annuum. The sequence continues at coordinate 96,078,588 of NC_061119.1, forward strand.
TGTTAAACAACAACTCTATGCCCTTTATATGAGTAACATGCATGACCCTAAAAATCTTTTTTATCTTATTGATAAATCATTGAGGATCCTAGTCAACCTTAAATCCTGTAAAAGTTAGGGGACTCAACCTCATAAACTACCCATCCCGAGTAGCCACAGATGAAACCATATCAAAACCAATGAGGCTAAACTAAGAAGACTGAGAGGCCACTAGCTGAGTATGAGGATGAATAGACTGATGGAACTCAACAATAGAGATATCCATTTGAGATGACTTAGCATAAGTGTCACTAGCTAAGGAACAACAATTAAGGATCGATAGAACTCCACGTGGTGTATCACACTCAGGAGCAGGGACCCCAAACTAAGTCTGCACTCCATAAATAGGGAGATTTCCATCCACATTATGCTTAGGTAAAGTCGAGGGCCTGATAGAGTTTCTATGAACATGACCTTTAGGGAGGCAAAATAAAAAATACGAGCAAACCAGGAGTTAGATAAATTCCATAACCCTAGATTCTATATATTGAAATAGAACACAAGAAAGGGTAATATTCCTAATTCCTTGTAGACTCTCCCTTATAAGTATGGTGCACTACACGCCAATAAAAGAGACTCTACTCAACATGAAATTATGGATAAAAAAATTCTCTAAAATTATGCTCTAATAGAAAGCTTGTCATGACCTGAACCAGGGCCTAGTCATTATGAGTATCTCCATTCCATCGAGAATTGAAGACCATCCCCTTAGACTAGCCAACCAGAATATATTATGAAATAATAATAGTGGAAGCAGCTAAAGTATAATGAAAAGATAGTTAATATAACTCAAATAGAACAAAGAGTTCAAAATAATGACCAACCCATAATCTTCCCACAAAACCTCTAACAAAACAAAATATCATCCTAGGTCAGGATATGCCCCCGATCATGGCTAAAAAGGCAACCTAGAGCATGAAAAGAAATCGATAGGATTTTAATACTCATAAGGATGGTAATAAATTATCCCTCCTTGTATAAGATAAAGGTTCACCAATTCAACATCGACCAACCGATGAACCAAAATCCACCTAATGCTATATATGGGTAAAAGAGGTATTTTTAAACTCTACATTATGAAACAATTTAGCATCCTAGGGCGGTTAGTGGGGTGAGCGCTAATGTGTCACTTAGGATAAGGGATAAAATAATGTCATTTAACAAAATAAAATCTCAATGTACATGTTCATATATACGCATGTATATGTATACATATATACATATATAAGAGGACGGGGTTGAGTATAGGGTTTAATGAGATTTAAAACCTTTAACATGGACTGTATAGCTCTAACCATCCTAAGGGAACCCACAAACTATATGGATTCAGTTCCCCCTACTGAAAGGATCCCAAGTTTATTATCCACACAAAGCAGGAAAAATCTGACAAAAGGCCCAAGCCACTGAGGATTCAACCATTCATAAATATATATGTATTAAAATACCCCAAGATTTAACCCTTGAAATTTTCTCAAGCCTTGAGCTTACTATCCTATTGATGACTCACCATATGAGTCTTATGGTATGGTTACGTGTCTAGGGACCCAACTCATAACCAATATAGTGTGTAAATTGTGAAGTTCTATCCTGGTTATGAGAGACTCCTCATGAGTCATATGATCATGTGATGAGTGGTTAGGGTTTAGCCGTATGTTGTCCAGTGTCCAAGCACTTGATTTTTTTATGTTAGTCATGACTACACCAAACGAGTCATATGGTCTAGTGATGAGTGGGACTAAAAAGTTGTAAGTTGGATAGTGTGTGATGTTCAATTCTCTATCTTTGTAACAACTTAATAGTAAGAGTTGTATGTTGTGGGGATGAGTCGATGGCTTGACTTGTAACTAAAGATAAGATTTTACAACTTTTTTCTGGGGGTACTTAGGATATTTCCCACCCCAAGCCCTTAAGACCCCACGTATTATAACACTATTGGGCTATATCCATTATACACTTTGCTAGATCAAACACTCTCTAAACTCTATCTAAAACTTCTTAAGAAAGATTAGGCTAGGGTCAAAGTGGTTATCTAAGAGCTTAAGAATCAAATTCTCTGTGAATTTTTGTAACTTAGGCATGTGACTCTTGATATTTATTTCACTAAACTCATATGTTTAAAACATTGTTAAAGAGTCATTAATGGTGGTTTAAAAACCAAGGTTGAGGGTTTGAATGAATACTGTTGGGTATTACTTTCTCATGATTTAATTTATGATTATCCAAGTTTTAATAATGGTTTTGTACAAGTGGGTGCATCAGAATTGTTGTTTAACTAAAGAGTAATGTTTAACCCTAAATATGATAGTTTTTGGATATGATACTGGTATGTCCTCAACCTATTTATGAAATCATCGATGATAATGATCTTGTCACATGATAAATGACATTTTGAATTAAGGCATTGGCCTAAGAATGTTTATTCCTGGTAAATGGTTTTATAAAGGACTTATTAGATATAAATTAATTTGAAGCACTAAATGGGTTTGAGTCCCTAAATTTTGAATTGAATTGATGTCTTATTCAGATTATGGGTTTGAGTCCCAAGTTGGTTAATAATGGTTTGGCATGTTGTACACTTGCAAGTCGTGTTTGTATGATAGCACCAATCGGATGCCTTTGGTAAGTAATTGGATTAATGGTTGTGTATGTGTAATGAATATTTTAATTAAGCTTTAAAGCGGGATGTGTAGCTAGGCTGTGAAAGTGGAGTTCAAAGAACTAACACTAGAAATCGCACTAGCTGGTACAGGTGTTTTTATTACTGAGAGGTTTGAGTACCCCGAATGAATAAGTGAATGGGCGGTTAGAGTCCCCCATAATAAATACATCGGTGCTTAAGTACTTTGAATATGGAGGGAGGTTTGAGTCCCCATAAAGGCATATATGAATATGGATATTCTCTGGTTTGTATGGCTACACATACTGGGGCCCTTCCAGCTAGGGGAGAGTTGGCCCATAGATCCCCTGGGCACCTTGTTATATGACTGTTATGCTACACAACCTAGGTTAAAGTTTTCAATATTTATGGTAAGCCTTTCTCCCTATTCGGCATGTGATTCTATATTTCTAAATATGTATATTTATTTAGAAACATGAAATATACATGAAATGGATCCTTCCAGATTATGAAAGCTTACCACTTTAATCCAATACAAGTTGTTCCCTGAATCCAATCACTAAGCAGGTGGAGTAGTATGGCTGGTTCCTGCATCATTTGAGAATATAATTATTGAAGATGGGTTAGCAGGTGAACACTTGCATGTACTCAAGATAAGGATAAAATAATTCCAATATTCTAAAACCAAGTAAATAACCATATGCATTCACATCCATACATATTTATAACCCATATCGAGAAAGGAAATCAGGTTTAGCATGCATTTAAAACCATTAACATAAGTTTGTGTAGCTTAACCGTCATAAAATTATCCATGGGCTATTGGGTCCAATGTTACCCCCTAAATTGGCCCTAGTGCATATAGCCACAGGTACCTGAGATATCATAGAGGCGGGGGATTATCGTGTACCCATCACCCTCCATGATACATATATATAAGTATAACATAGGGGATTCTCATGTAACCTACAAGTACATGGTCGCATGACCAATCGTCATGTCAGCAAACATAAGTTTCTAGTGTCCGTCCATTAAACTCATACCACACAACTGAACCACAAACTTCATGTATTATTAAATAAGAATATAAGAAGTGGTATCGTCATACTGACTATAACTTGCAAGCAATGTTCTTAGCCAACAATTAGGGGATCCCCATGTACCCTATAGGTTCGATTATTAGATTAACTTGGGGGATTCCCAAGTACCCCATAAGGTTTTAAATCAAATCCATGGCCACAAAAGCCTTACCATATATCCATTAAAACCATCTTACCAATTTAGGTTCCATTACCATATTCTACTAAGCAAGGTTTTCAATGAAAGTCCAACTATGTAATAAAAGCATTTATGTAGGCATTTTAACAAATATGTTGGGGCATATATTCTCCAAAAGAAAAACCAAGAACTAATTAACCATTCCTATGAAACCACATGTTTAATTCCACAATTTTAAACTAAAAACTATAAGAACAACATGGGAAAACAATATTAAATTATTTACAACCAAAAAATAATGTCCATAATTAAATCATGAAAACTATCCATTAAAACATGAATTTAGTTAAACTAACAATGAGGGTGGAGTAACATGACTTAGATTACAAAGAAGATGGAGAGAAATTACCTATTAGAGCCTTAATTGCCAACCTTGAAGAAACCCAAGCCTTTACTTAACCCAAGAGCTTGAGAGAGATTTGAGAGAGTTTTTAAGTGTTTAAGATTAGAATAATAGGGTAAATAAAGTCCTAATAGTTTTTTAGGTCGTAGGGTCATGATGGGTTAAGAGGGGAAATATCTAAAATACCCCTAACTTAAACAATAAAAAAATTCTTGTAGGTGGGTACTACCCCACTAAAACTATAACCTAACATATGAGTGGTACCCACCACTCGTAGCCTAGGCAGCCACTTAGACTCCAACACTGTCCAATATTTAACCACCAAGAACAACTCAAACCCAAGCATACAATAAGTACCCTTAACCTGTACCCATAACAGAATCAATAGAGGTTGGACGTTGTCCAATATATGAGTTGAACTATACCACTTGTACTCTATCCTTATGATTCATGTGATCCAGTCATGCTCAGATCCAAGTTTAGTTACCAAATTTTAGATAAAGTGAAGAATTAACCAATGACCCATTACAAACCATACGACCCATGCCCACCAAACCATAACCATACCAAAAAATCACCCAACAAACACTATCCAACATATAAAATAGGCCCTTGACCCATACCCTAACCATATGGCTTATATAGTAAGTCATATAATCAACAGAAGACTCAAAACCCAAGAAATTTTCTAAGAAACAGAACCCAGGGTAAGTCAATTTATTTTCTTACCAGTTGGTGGTCTCTAAGATTGAGCGTGTTATTTCTATTGATCTATTCTCTGAGGTTACTAGAGTTGGTCAATTTATGAAGTTGAGTCCTCTGACTTTTACTGGTTCTAAAGTTTAGGAAGATCCTTAAAATTTTATTAATTAGATATAAAAGATTTTCCGTATGATGCATGCTACTGATGTGGAGGGTATGGAGTTCTCTCCTTATCAGTTAAATGATATGGCATATTAGTGGTATGAGAAATATGATCATTCTAGGGGTAATGATATTGAGTCCTCTTTATGGTAGACTTCTATAGTATTTTTCTTGATTGCTTCTTTCCTAAGAAGGTAAGGGAGACAAAGGTTGAGGAATTCATGAACTTGAAGCAAGAAAGGATTATAGTAAAAAAGTATGCCTTAAAGTTTCATTAGTTGTCATGATATCCTATGAAATTATTCTCAAGCATGAAGGGTAGAATGAGGAAGTTTGCTTTTGGGTTATCCCATGCGTTTATTTTTGAGAGCAAGGCCACCTTGCTTAATAAGGACATAGATATCTCTAGATTTATGGTGTATATGCAACAAGTGGAAGATGCAAAGAAGAAATAAGAAGAGATAAGCAAAAGGCAAAATAAAAAGTTTTGATATTTGTATTAGGGTAAAATTAAGCAGATGAATGGTGTAGATGGTAGAAAATGGTGTAAGAAGAAGAGGAGCAACTTTTGTTCCTACTATATATCTAGTACTCCTTATCTTAAGTCATCAGTGATCATCATTTTCAGAATAGTATATGTTCTAGGGCATAGGCTGCCCAACCATAGGCTAGTGGGGCTTAGTGAAACACCCTGGGTTTTGGAACCTTAGAAAATTTCCTAGATTTTTTATTTTTGGACATCATACGACTTATGGTTAATAGTTATATGGTGGGTTACGGTTGGTATAGCTGGTCGTAAGCTAACCAGTGTTGGTTGGTAGGTTGAATTTATTTCTAGAATAGGTACAACTTGGCAGGTACAAGTCATATGGTTGGTGACTAGTCGTACTATTTTGGTTTTTCCTTTACTTAATCAGAGACTTAGTAACTTCACTTGGATCTGAGTACAAGTGTATAACCATGAGCCATAAATTAGGGTACAAATAGTACCATTGGCTGTTAGGGTAAATAGTGTTAAAATTACTTTGATTCTATTAGGCTAGGGATATGGTTTAAGGGTACTGATTGTATGGTTTGGTTATGACTTTGGTAGGGTTAGTCATATGTTTAATAGTGTTGGGTCCAAGAAGAAGGCCTAGGCTACGAGTGGTTTGTACCACTTATATAGAAGGGTACAACTGGAATGGGGGAGTCGTACCATCTGATGAGAATTTTATGTCGTTTAAGTTGGGGGTAATCTGGATATTTTCCCACTTAACCTCTTAAGGCCACACGACTTATATTGCTATTGGTACATCATTTACCCTATTATTCTAATCTTAAACACTTAGAAAGTCTCTTTAATTTTCTCTAATGATCTTGGGTAAAGAAATATTAAGGTTTCATGTACAGGATAAATTTGGTGCTTGTACGACTGATTTCTTACCATCATCTTTGTAATCAAAGTAATGTACTCCCCCCTCATTGTTAGTTCCAACTAAAGGCATCTTTTATACAATGTTTTCATGGTATAATTATTATATGGTTTTGGAGTTTTCAAATATATGTTGGGGTTTTGGTATGAAATGCTTTGTTATGGTTTTCCCATGTTTTAATTATATTTTACATGCTTTAATGGTATTTTGGACATTTGGTTGCATGGGAATGTTTAATTGGTAATTGGAATTGGTTTTGGAAATACTATGCCCAGAACATGTTTGATAAAATGCCTATGAGAATGCTTTTACTATATTATTTGACTTTTAATGGAACTATTGCATAGTTTGGTAATGGAACCCTAAATAGTATAAATAGTTTAAATAGTTTGAAATAGTTTAATAGTATAGTCTAGTGGTCATGGTTATGGTTAAATAAACTAATTTTTAGGGTACAAGTGAATCCCCCAAGTAAACTTATTAATGAACAACTTGTGGTTTACACGGGATTCCCCTAAGTAAGCTTAATAATAGAACACTTGTGGGGTACACCTGTGTAATACCCCAAAGTTTCTTAACTAATTTCATCCCAAGAAAGTCAAGTATTAGCTTTTAAATTGATTGATGTTTATTCCATGGGGAATTTTTAAGATTTTCACTTTTTGTCATGTGGGAAATTCAATAAGCTTTACATTGATATAAAATTTGACTAAATCTGATAACCGGGTAAGAAGTTCTGACTATTTCAAGTCCGCATCATAAAACTGTGCCATATTGGTCAGTGGCGCGCTGCGCCACAAGATAAAATGGCAATTGTCCTTTTTCAAGTGTCCCAGTGCAATTTCTTCGCATCGTTCCAAACTTCCAGGTCGGAAATGAACTGGCAATGCGATGCCTCTGCATCACTCTATTTCCCTATTTCCCAATTTTCAAATTCTAGTGACATGGTGCAATAGCGCCGCATCACACCAGTTGTCCAGTTTGGGAAATTTTCACCAATTTTAAAAGATGCATCCAGGGTTAAAAGGGTCAATTTCCCACCCCTATTTAAACCCAATAACACTTGATTTACCCATTCTTCACCCAAAATATACTACTTTCTTTCAATTTTTTCTCAAGAAAAAACTAGGGTTTCAATTGGGGATTCAATTTCAAGAAAATCTCTCCATCAATCTTCGCTAAATCAAGAACTAAGGTATGCGTTGCATTGATTTATGGATTCCTTTCATCCATAAAGCTTAAGAACCCTATTTTAAATTATAAATCATAATTATTATGTTGTGGGTTTCTCAAGTTATGTGATTGTTGTTGTTTGATTCCCATGTTGGGATCCTTATGTGAAATTATGAAAACTACGTTAGCATATAAATTAAAATCCATGAATTTGGTGGTTTATGATTTGTGAAATTTGATGATTTCACCTATGCCTTAAGTTGTGCATGTAAGGTGTTTGATAAAATGCCTAAAGGGATAGAAATTATGCACTATAGCAAAATTGTGACCCAAATGACAATGTATGCTTTAACCTATGTTCAAAATGACTTCCATGTTATTCTTATGTATTGAAATTGCTTGTGGGATTGCTCATGAGTTAGCCTTATAAAATTATGCTATGATACATGTATTCTATCGAGTCTTGGGGGTGCTTGTACCCAAAAAATAAAGCTGTGTGCTTAGATTTAGTATTATGTTTTCATGATATCCTCATTCAAGCCATGGTCCATAGAACCCAGTCAGTCATGTGACTCAGGAAAGCTTAGCAATTCAGTAATCTCAATAGTATTATGTCAGCTAACAGAACTCCATGAATTTAGTCTAGTCTAGTTTAGTTAATCATGTTCAGTGTCTATTTAGATGGGAGTAGGAATTAGACGCGAGTGAACCCAAGGATGGGAACTCACCTATTATATGAGGGTGTGATTGTTAGAAGCAATCCTTGCATTCCAGAAATACATAGACAGCATAGGTTGAGACATCATAACCTGTTATATGTGGGTAGATGATGTGGCTTAACTTGTTATATGAGGGTTCCCACCTTTCTCACTAGAGTTACCTATTATATGAGGGTTACTCACAGATTGTCCTTACTAGTGGCGCAATATTAACACCCTTCCAATTGGTGTTACAGATTGGACTCCAACTCAACCATAATGACGTCTTAGGAGCATGTCATTTAGATGACTACTTCCCATAGTTTCGGTTACAGAATTAGGACTATGAGATACAGTCATTCAGTCTCAATAATAGAACTTAGATAGTTCTATAGAATTCAGGGCTGTCAGATGTAGTCAACTCAGAATAGTGTGGAACTTAACTAGTTCTATTAGAAACTAAACTATTAGATACAGTCGCTCAGTATCAGTTATTTCAGTTATATAGTTATCAGTATCTCATGTTATCAGTACTCAGACTTAGTAATCATGTTATCAGGACCCTAGTTACAGTTATTATGTATCCATGTATGTATTCTCACATTCATATTATTCGGTCAGTTAGTATATATTATGCATGTAAACCCTTTGTATTCAACCTACCTTGCATGCATACCAGTACATTCAAAGTACTGACGCATTTGTGCTATGGTGTCTTGTACCATAGGTTCGGAAGCATGAGCTCCAGAGTATCAGTAGCATTCCAGTCTCATCATTCATAGTTAGCAGTGAGTCCTCATCTTTTGAGGACATGATCATTACTTTATTATCTCATTAATTAATTTATTAGTTGGAGTTAGTTGGGGACATGTCCTATCAAATCCTTATTCAGACTATTCAGTTGTTTAGAGGCTTTTTAGACTATTATATTCAGACATTTATTTTAGTTGTTTTGGGTATTTCATACCCCATTCAGATCTTATATCTTTATCAGTTATGTTGCATTCTTGAACTTTATGGCCTTTCAGCCTTTATTTCTGCATTTCTATAGTATATCATGCAGTGTATAGGTACAGATATCAGTCATGGGTTTGATTATGGTCATTCTGGGTCATGAGCATCTTGTAATGTTTCAGGTACCAGATTCAGGGCGTTACAATAGGATTTCCCCAAGTTAACTTGATAATGTAATCTATGGGTACATGGGAATACCTTTACATAAAAAACTTGGCTAAGGAAATTTCTTACAAGTTATAGTCGGTATGACAGTACCCCTACTCCTTTTATTGGGTAATAATAGTGGAATAATGGTTAGGTTGGATGGTAATGGTTTTAATTGGGCAATAATAGCGGGGTGTGATAGCTAATCGTAAAGGTACGATTTCAACAGACGAACACTGGAAACTCATGTTTGCATACATGAGGGTTGGTCATAGAAACTATATATGATAGTATGAGGTATATGGAAATTCTCTAAGTACACTGTACATGTGTATCATAGAGAGCAAAGGGTACTTGGGAATCCCCTACGCATATGGTATCTTTGATTCATGTGGCTACACGCTTCAAGGCCCATTCAAGAGGTTACACTTGACCCATATAGCCCTGGGTGTTTATAGGATAGTTAAGCTATACATACCCAAGTTAATGGTTTTAAGGCATGCTAAACCCGATTCCCTTTTCCAATATAATTATCTATATATATGTATGGTTATTAATCTTGTGGTTTGTTTACTTGGTTTTACTGGATGACATTATCTTATCCTTATCTTGAGTTCACACTAGCATTCACCTTAACCCATCTTCGGGCGGCTGCATCCCCACGTGATACAGGAATCTGTTATTATACTCTTCTTTCTTAATGACCGGATTTGGGATCATTTTTTTGATTAAACTAGTGAGCTTCCATATTTTGGAAGTCTCCATTTCATATCATAGATGTCTTTACATTTTTTTTTAGGATAATGGTTTTGGCTATTGTTGGGGAAATGTCTTAATTGATTATTATTTTTTGGGTTAGAGGCTTTGTGTAACTACTATGGGTTGGAATGGGTGGTGTCAGTATGGCTGTCAACCTTAGTATTGGCATTGGTATTGGGGTTGATACCATTGTACTGAATTTATGATTGTTCCATCATTTTATGCTATGTTATGGACAGAAACTTGGGTTTTACATTGGTTTGGTTATGGTTTTTGGTTAGTAATGGATGGTTGGACTTATTTGGGTTGGTCATGGAATAAACCTATCCTAGAGTCCTAGGTTACACTTATATGCTATTTGGTTATATGGTTGGAATTCATCCGACTTAGGATATGCATAGGTTGGTTAGGTTGGGTAACAGTAGTATTCTTTAGTCTTGGTCAGACTTGGGATGCCCATTATGACAAGGCCCTAGTTTGGGTCATTTCACTCAGTCAACTCCATCATATCCCTTTATAGATTTTGCAGTTAGATGCATCATGGTGTTTGTGAAAAGGAAGGAACAAGTGCTTTAAATATGGTAAGATTTGTTATATACTGAGGGATTTTCCTTCTAAGGTTGCTTCAGAGGCAAATAGTATCCCTGTTGCTACTTTATCAGCTCCTATACCAAAGGGTGATACTTCTTTTTTTTAGTTTCAACATTGGTTGGAACTGCTGGTACCCTCTAGCCACTCAGTAGGATTCTGAGGCATCCCCTAATTTTGTTATTGGTATGCTTAAAATTTTCTCTTATAATGTATATTATCTACTCAATCCCAGGTATTCCCTCTCTTATATGACCCCTTATGTTGCTATTTATTTAGGTTTTGATCCTGAGTGTATTCCAAATACCTTTTCTATGTCCACCCTGTTGGGTAACTTCATTATGAATTAAAGAGCCTGTAAGGGTTGTATGGTGTTTGTCAATAGTAAGAAGATCTTGGTGGATCGGATAGTATTGGGCATATTAGAATTTGATATTATTTTAATAATGGATTGGTTGCATTTGATCTATTTGTCACTTGATTATTGAACCCGAAGGGTTAATTTCACTTCCCTAATTACCCAGTGATTGAATGAGAAAGAAGTTCCCTAGTTCCTAAGGGATGGTTCGTTTCATATCTTAGAGCCCAAAAGTTAACTTCTAAGGGGTGTCTCTATAACTTAGTGTAGGTTAATTATTCAATAGTCAAAGGTCCTTCTTTGCATTCAGTCCATCTCGTCAATGAGTTCCTTGAGGTGTTCCATGATAATCTTCTTAGTGTTCCTCCCGATAGGTAAATTGATTTTAGGATTGATCTTCTTTCGAACACTCATCATATTTCTATCCTCCCTACTGAATGGCTCTGGTTGAGTTGAAAAACTCACATAGAAGTTGCATGATCTTTTACATAAATGTTTGATTTGCCCTCGTGTTTTTTCCTAGGGTGCTCTGATTCTCTTCGTGCATAAGAAGAAAGGGTTCATTTAGATGTGTATAGATTACTGCAAGTTGAATAAGGTGATGGTGAAAAATAAGTATCCTCTTCCTAGGATCGATGATTTCTTTGATCAACTTCTGGGTGCTAAGTGTTTTTATAAGATTGATCTTTTGTTGGGTTGCCATCAGTTGAAAATAGGGGAGTGGATATCCTTCAGACTGCCTTTTGTACCCGGTGTGGTTATTTTATATTTTTTGTAATTTCCTTTGGATTAACTAATGCCTCGACAATATTTACGGACCTCAAGAATTATGTATTCCATCAGTTCTTGGATTTGTTTATTATTGTATTTATAGATGATATTTTGGTGTATTCCAAGAATAAGGTGGATCATACCAATCACCTCTGCCTTGTGCTATATCTTGAAAGATCAGCTATTATATTCAAAATTCATGAAGTGTGAGTTCTGGTTGAATGTTATGACCAATTTGTGTCATGTTGTTTCTAGTGAAGGGATTATAGTGGATCCATAAAAAGTTACAATGGTGAAGAAGGGGCCTAGACCCACGACTCTAATTGACATTCTGAGCTTTTTGGATTTAGCCGGTTATTATAGAAGGTTTCTTGAAAGTTTCTCTTCTATTACTGCCTCATTAACTAAGTTGACTTTGAAAAAGGTGAAGTTCTTGTGGTCTGACACTTGTAAGGGTAGAAAGATAAGTTGATTTCGACTCTGGTCTTGACTCTACCTGAGAGTACTGATGATTTTTTTCTATTATGATGATTCTTGGGTAGGACTAGATTGCGTATTAATGAAATATGGAAAGGTAGTTGCATATGATTCTTGGGAGTTAAAGGTTCACAAGAAGAACTATCTGACTCATGATTTGGAATTATTGGTTGTGGTCATTACTTTGATGATTTGGTGCCACTATTTATACGGATTCCATATAGATATTTATTCTGGTGATAAGAGCCTCTAATATGTGTTCACTCAGGAAAAGAAGGTGGCTTGAGTTGCTAAAGGACTATGACATGAATCTCTACTATCACCCAGGTAAAGCTAACGTAGTTGTTGATGCTCCTAGTAGGTTGTCCATGGAGAGATTATTTAATGTTGAAATGGATAAGAGGGATTTGGTGAAGGACATCACTGTTTGTCTAATTTTTGAGTCCTTCTCATGGATTCTAAGAATGGTGGTGTAATTGTACAAGTGGTGGAAAAGTAATCTCTTTGTGTGGAGGTAAAGGAGAAATAGTTTTGGGATCCTATCTTGATCCAGATCAATAATGAGGTGGACCACTAGAAAGTTATGCCTTTCGAGATTGGTGGTGATGGTATCTTGAGGTTCCAAGGTAGATTATGTATTCCCAATGTTAATGGGTTGTAAGGAAGAATTTTGGCAGAGGCTCATAAGTCGTGTTATATGGTTCATCCTGGTTCATCAAAAATATATCATAATCTTAAGGAGGTTTATTGGTGGAATAATATGAAACGGGATGTGGGGAATTTTGTGGCTAAGTGCATGGTGCGTCAACAAGTGAAGGTGGAGCACTTGTGGTTCGGTGTATTATCTTAAGAGATTGAGCTGCCGGTATAGAAATGGGAAGTAATTAATATGGATTTAATTATTGGTCTTCCCTAGTTTCGTTACCAGTTTAATTCTAGTGGGTCATCATAGATAGGATGACCAAGTCTGCGCACTTCTTTCCAGTAAGAACTAATTTCTCTTCTGAGGATTATGCCAAGTTGTTCATTGACGAGATCGTAAAGTTGCATGGTGCTCCAATTTCTATAATTTTTTATCATGGTACCCAGTTCTTATCTCACATTTTGAGGTCGTTCCAGTGAGGTTTGGGGACTAAGGTAACCCTTAGTACTGCTTTCCATCCAAAGATGGATAGGCAAGCTGAAAGGACAATTCAGGCCTTGGAAGAGATCCTCGAGGCTTTTGAATTTGATTTTGGTGTCAGTTGGATTGATCATTTGCCTCTCATAGAGTTCGCATATAACAATAATTATCACTCTAGCATTGGTACGGCTCCATTTGAGGCTTTGTATGGTAGGAGGTATAGTTCTCCAATTAGGTGGTTTGAGGTTGGTGTAAATATAACACACTGGGTTTTGACCCTTAGAAAATTTCCTGTAATTCAGGTATTTAGACCTAATACGACTCAAGGGTATGAATGGTAGAGTTCTGTCATAAGCTGACCAGTGTTGGTTGGTTGGATGGATTTTGGTTACTTGCATGGCTATGGCTTAGGGGTATGTGTCGTATTGGTAGGTACATATCATTTGGTTCCTTAACTTAGTCTTAGACTTGGTTACTTAGGTTTGATCTGAGTACGAGTGGCTCATCGTGAGCTGTAAGCCATGGTATGAGTCTTACTATGGACTCGTATGGTAGACAGTGTCTAAATCTTCATTGGGATTAATTTTGGAAGCTACGGATGAAGGGTACGAATCGTACTCTTCAAAAATGACTTGGTTGGATGATTCATATGCTGGATAGTGTTGGATCCAAAGGTTAAGGCTAGGATACGAGGGGAGGGTATCAATCATATTGGAGGGTACACCTCGTAAGGGCCAGTCGTACCCATGGGATGGGATTTTCTGCAACTTAAGCTGGGGTATTCTGGATATTTCCCCACATATCCTAATAAGGTCCGATGATTTCTAACCTACTTGGGAGGTTATTTACCCTATTATTCCATTCATAAATACTTAGAAAATCTTCTTAAACACTCTATAATTCTCTTAAAAGCTTTTGGGCAAAGGAAGCTAGGGTTTCATCTAGAGGATTAATTTAGGACCTGTCTTGCTGATTTCTTTCCATCATCAACTTGGTTTAAGGCATGTTCTCTTCCCTCATTGTTAATTATATCTAAAATCATGGTTTTTATGAATGTTTTCATGACTTCATGGATTGTATGATTTTGGTTTTCAAATATGAATTGGGGTTTTGATATTAAATGATCGGTTATGGTTTTTCCATAGTTTTAACTATGTGTTATCTGCATTAATGGTGGTTTTGGATAATTTAATTGCATATAAATGGTTTAATGGTAATTGGAATTTTTTTTGTTATATTATGCCCTACTGTGTTTGACAATATGAGTATAATAATGTTTTCATTGAATTGAGTACTTTTTATGGAACTCGTACTTGTTTTAAAACTTGTTAAAGGAATTATGCATCGTTTAAATGTCTTGGAAAGGTAAATGGCTAAATGGTTATGCTTATAAGGTACATGGAATTCCCTAAGTGGTTTTATATGATAAGTGGAAGGGCACTCGGAAGTCCCCTTAAACCTACATATGGTTGACTATGGATATTACTTGCAAGTATGATTGGTATGACGATACCACCACTAAATGGCATTGGTTAATAAATGGTAAATAGACTAGTTGGTTACATGGTTATGGTTTTAATTGGATAATAATGGCAAGATGTGTAGCGAAGTCATGGAAGGTGGAGGTCCCGCGGTGGACCAAAACTTGAAACTCATATTTGTCGATGTGAGGTTGGTCTTGGTGACCGTATGCATGATGTCACACTATATTTTGGGGGATGTACTAGTCATCCTAGATTTTCATCCCTGGCCATTCTGTTTTACACACTAGGGACATTTTATTAGGTTGAGCTAAACCCATATAGCCCGTAGGTCGATTAGGATGACAAAGCTAGATAACCCAGGGAAAGGTTTTAATGGCATGCTAAACCCTGTCCCCTTTCTCGGCATGGTTATATATATATATATGTATGGTTGTGTGCTTATAGATGGTTTTACTTGGCTTTATATATGGCATTATTTTATCCTTATCCTGAGATCATGCTAGCACTTACCCGCTAATCTATCTACAAGCGGTTGTATGCCAACGCTATGCAGGAACCAGTCATTTTACTCCTCCAACATAGTGATTGACTTGGGAACCAATAGTTGGACTGAAGTGGTAAGCTTTTCTCCTTTCGGAAGGGTCTATTTCATGTTATGATATTTTAAGACACTTTGATTTATTTTAGATTATGGTTTTTTCCATGGTTGGGGGCATATCCCAGCTAGATTTTGTTACTCTTTTAGTTAAAGGCTTTGTGTTACTGCTATAGGTTGAATGGGCGGGATCGATGTTAATATCAACCTTGGCATCGGTATTGGTATTGGGGCTGACATAGGTCGATGGGATTGTTGGTTGATCCATCATATTTTATTTTGGGATTAATTATATTGTGTTTTGAAACTTATTTGGTTATATGATAACGCTCAAATTACACTCTTGAATGGGTTTAAGTGATCACTGTCAATATAAAACCCAACTAGGTTGGGGTCAAATCCCACAGGGAATAGGGTGTGAACGTCAATTTGTATAAAAATACTTTTCTGGTAGTTTATCATTTCCGAAAGTTGGGGGTTTAAAGTTATCAATGTATCAATCTTTACTTTCTGAACTTTTAGAGTTGTTATCAATATAAATGGGAAATAAAGGTTATGATCACCAAAGGTTTCGGGTATTGACAGATACCAGGTAATGCTAGAGATCCTCGGAATGAGTAGAACAACAGAATATCCCTGACTATGATACTATTTGACTTATCTCTCGACCTCACCAGATAATTTATTATCTAATTCTATCAAACTTAGATAATTTATCTATATCTAATCGGATGTTATCTCAGGTAGGTTAATTCAGTTACGACATTAATCATTAAACAGAAGGTTGGTAGCTTCCGAGTCCCTATTGATAATTTCCGTCCTCTAGTCTATTTCTTCGTTAGAAGCAAATAAAACCTAAGGTATAATCTAATGTTTTCAACCACTAGATTTCAGTTAAAACCACAGAATTTCAAGATGTTCTACTACTCTTTGAATCCGTTAAACACCTAGCATCATATCAAACCCTAATCCTTGGATCCCATAACCCCGACTAATGAAATTTGCCTTTCATGATTTGACGAAGGAAATCACAAGTTGATTCATGATGATAATGATAAAATTACGTATAGATGGAAAACAACGAATAATTTCTTCAATTAAATCCCAAGTTACAAACCCAAGAATAGTTGATAAGAAAAAAACTAAAATAATTGGCAAAAGAGAACAATGTACGTGTTTCTCCCTCCAAAATTCTTATTCTGAATAATGAAAACTTCCCCCCCTTAAAAACCCTAAAAACTACTATTTATACTAAAGCTTAATTAAGGAAATAAAATAATAAAATCACAGTTGGGCTCTGATTTAGGTGACGCCATATTGGTGTTGGTCGTCAGGCTTCTGACGGCGTCTCACATATGTCGTCAGAAGTCATGCCATATTGACCTGTTCTGCCTTACTCTGACGATGTCCTATGATGTCTTACCACACTTGTGACGAAGTGTAGTAAATATTGTCAGACCTTTATCTTATTTCACCATGTTCTGCCTTACTCTGACGGCATATTCTGACGACTTACCACACCTGTGACGACATATTGAGAATGTTGTCACTCTCATCCAGCAACTCTTCTC
Source organism: Capsicum annuum (assembly GCF_002878395.1). Classification (NCBI taxonomy): domain Eukaryota; kingdom Viridiplantae; phylum Streptophyta; class Magnoliopsida; order Solanales; family Solanaceae; genus Capsicum; species Capsicum annuum. Next base: position 96,095,902 of record NC_061119.1, read on the forward strand.
CACTTCTTCCTGATGTCTTTTTCTGGTAGGTTACCACATCTCTGACGTCTTGCAAGAAATGCCGTAAGACTCATATCAGCTTACTTGTACCAGATTTTACTTATTTTGCTCATCTTTTCTATGTTTTCCTCCCATCCTTGCTACAACTACAATATCACAAGAAAACGATCAAAAACAACCAAAAGTTGCTTAAGACTTTGCAATTATTTAGAGTTAAAAGCCTCAAATATGTTAGCATCTGCTCATACATCAATAGCCTCAACTTAAAACAATTACTTGTCCTCAAGAAACCAAAACACAGCTAAGAGAATACAATGAACATTCAACTGTCAACAACCAATTCTTAGCTCAAAACTCAGTTTACCACCTCAAACTGCTGTGCAATTTATTGAAAAACAACAATGTAACACAAAGGCTTCTACCCATGGGATCACTAAGTGCCAATAATCATGCATATAATGTACACTACCAAAATAAGTAAGTAACTTAGCAAGATACTAGTGTGCCCTCACAACAAAGAAATTCCCCTTTTCTATCATTATCAGCAATCAAGGTATAATCATAGGGATAATCACAAAGACTCTCGCATTCAAAATGAAGTTCAACCAGTGCATGCCAAATACCATATGCTTGCCCTTATCGTCACTACCAAAGTGTCTAGATAGGTAAGCTAGGATCACTATAGGACTTTCTCAGGCTTGTAATGAAGGCTAGGGGCTGGTATGGTATTAAACGGCATTTAGAGTGACTAACCTCCTTGGCACTACCTTATCTTATGGGGTCCACTTATTAACCTCTTTTTCTCTCCTTTTCTTTTCTTGATCACACTTTCAGGATGGGTGCACTTCTTTTAAGTCCAATAGATTTTCTTTACTTGCTCTTTTTCACCAACACCCAACCTTTTATTCTTTTTCTTTGATTCTTTCTCTTCTATTCTACCCTTCTTCATACCCAACTTATATCACGCACCCCTATGATAGCCACCCTCAACTTAGGCTGTTTACCTACGTTGAGATACACAGTATCCAAGGAGGACTAGGGCCAAAATAGGTTCATTATGATTTAAAAAGGGAAGGTGATGGGTTTCATAGAAAGAAAATGGACAATTTAGGCTCAAATGGGGATTAAGGGATATAATGCAGTACAGGGAAGGTCATTTATGCTAAAAGTGACTTAAATTTAAAAACGGCCTATGATCCTTTCCTAACCCCTATCTCTCAACCAAGGCAAAACGAACTGGGCAAGTTCTAGATTCAGCAATACCACAGGGAACACAGTAAGATCTCACACACACTTGGCACACAAGCATTTCACTAACTTCTACTTATCTGGTTCATGCAGTTATTCAGCTGTGATTGTTAAGAACAAAACTAATTCCCTAACCAGATGCTCAATAGTCACAATTTGAGGTAATTCACATAGTCATGCAAAAAAAAAAACCTTTGGAGAGGTGTTCAAAATAAAAAAAATAGTTGGCTACCTACAGAACTTGCACTACTCCTAGTTATTTGTAGAATATGCTACAACAACATGATACCCTACACCCTCAACTTAAAATCAAAACATAATGAAACTAAGGGTTAGGAGATACCTGGAGTGGGTTATTCTCAGGACTCATGGGTTGCCTCCCATGCAATGCTTGATTTAATGTTGCGGCACGATGCAGGTGTCTCGATTACCTCAGACTTTATCGAGAGAAATAAAGGTGAATTTTTTCACTAATTCTTCTGGTTCAATGTACAACTTTACCCGTTGCCCATTTATCTTGAAGGTACTGTCATCTTCATTTTTGAGCTCCACTACTCCAGAGGAGTGGACTTGGTTTATCTTAAAAGGGTCTGACCACCTAGATTTCAGCTTTCTCGAAAGCAATTTAAGTTTGGAATTAAAAAGAAGTACCAAGTCCCTTTTTTTAAACTCTCATTTCTCAATCTTCCAGTCGTGGTACTTTTTTATTTTTTTTATACAAATTTGATTGCTCGTATGCCCTAAGGCGGAATTCATCCATCTCATTCAGTTGCCCTAATCTCATTTCTACCGCCTCCTTCCAGTTTAGATTCAACTTTTTGATTGCCCATAAAGCCTTGTGCTCCAGTTCTATTGGCAAATAGAATGCCTTTCCATAGACCAATTGCAAATAGTTACATTCCAATAGGTGTTTGGAAAGCCGTTCGGTATGCCCACAAGGCATCAATAAGTTTTTGTGACCAGTCTTTTCGGCTAGCATTCACTATCTTGGATAGGATGGCCTTCACTTCATGATTCAACACCTCCACTTGCCCATTGGTTTGCGGTTGATATGGAATAGCCACTCTGTGGTGTTTCACACCATACTTTGCCGGAGCCGCTCAAAATAGTTTGTTACAAAAGTGAGATCCTCCATCGCTTATGATAGTATGTGGTACTCCAAAATGAGAGAAGATGTTCTTCTTGAGAAATGCAATAACTCTCTTTCTCTCATTGTCAGCCAATGCAAAAGCCTCAACCCACTTGGACACATAATCAACAGCAACCAGAATGTACTTCATCCTATAAGAACTTACAAATGGACCCATGAAGTCAATACCCCACATATCAAATAACTCCACTTCAAGCATCTTAGTCAAGGGAATTTTGTGTCATTTAGTTATCGATCCCTGTCTTTGACACTGATTTCATTTCTGCATAAACTTATGGGAATCTTTAAATAGTGTTGGCCTATAACAGCCACTCTGCAACACCTTATTGGCCGTTCGGTCACCTGCATGGTGACCCCCAACTGGGGAAGCGTGACATGCTTCCAGTATACATCGTACATCTGCTTCAGGCACGTATCTCCGTATGATATTGTTTGCACATTACCTGAAAAGATAAGGCTCATCCCAGAAATAATATATTATATCATGCAAAAACTTCTTCCTTTGGTGGAATGAAAGGTATTCTGGGAGGATCTCACTCACAACTTAATTTGCATAATCAGCATACTAAGGCAATGTTTCCACAGCAGCTGCTAGGATCTCCTCATCTAGAAACTCATCATTTATTTTTGTTTCATCACTCACTTCCTGTCCACCTTCCATTCTAGATAGATGATCTGCAACCTAGTTTTCACAACCTTTTCTATCTTTGACTTTGAAATCAAACTCTTGCAGTAGCTATACCTATCTAATAAGCCTTAGTTTAGCATCCTTCGTGGCCATCAAGTACCGCAAGGCATCATGGTCTGTATGGACTACCACTTTAGTTCCAAGCAGATACGACCTCTATTTCTTGAAAGCATACACCACAGCTAACAATTCCTGTTTGGTTACTGTGTAATTCTTTTGTGCTCCATTCAGTGCTTTGCTGGCATAATAAATCAGGTGAAACAATTTATCCCTCTTTTGTCCCAATACAGCTCCTAGAACACCACTTGCATCATACATTATTTCAAACGGTTTGGCCCAGTCAGGTGCAATAACAATGGGGGCCTCCACCAGCTTATTTTTAAGGTATTCAACTGCTTTCAAGCACTTATCATTGAAGAGAAATTTAACTTTCTTCTTTAATAACTTGCAAAGTGGGCTTGCAACTTTTGAGAAGTCTTTTATAAATATCTGATAGAATCCTGCATGATAAAGAAAACTATGCACTCCCTTTACTAAAATAGAGGGCAGTAATTTCTCAATAACATCAACCTTTGCTCGATCAACTTCAATCCCTTTTTTAGAAATTTTGTGGCCCAGCACAATACCCTCCTTTACCATAAATGGTATTTTTCCCAGTTAAGCACTAGATTAAATTCAACACATCTCTACAAAGCTACATTCAGATTCTCCAGATACATTTAGAATGAATCACCGACCACTGAGAAATCATCCATGAATACCTCTATGGTGTTTTCTACCATGTCAGAGAAGATAGATATCATGCACCTTTGAAAAGTGGTGGGTGCATTGCATAGCCCAAATAGCATCCTCTTAAATGCAAATGTGCCATATGGGCATGTGAACGTTGTCTTCTCTTAATCTTCTAGATCAATACAAATTTGGTTATACCCAGAATAACCATCCAGGAAGCAATACCACCCTCTGCTAGCCAATCAATCAAGCATCTGGTTAATGAAAGGCTTTGGGAAATGGTCCTTCAGCGTCCAAGAGTTTAACTTATGGTAGTCCATGCAGACTCTCCACCTGGTCACTGGTCTGAGTGGAATCATCTCATTTTTCTCATTAGCAACCACCGTCATACCATTCTTCTTAGGCACACATTGAACTGGGCTCACCCACTTGCTGTCAGAAATAGGGTAAACTACTCCTGCATCCAACCACTTAATAATTTCCTTTTTAACCACTTCTTGCATTGGTGGGTTAAGACGACGTTGATGCTCAATAGTAGGAGTACAATCCTCTTCTAGTTGGATTTTATGCATACAGATGCCAGGGGGAATGCCAATAATATCAGCGATGGTCCATCCAATTGCTCTGTTGTGATTCTAAAGCACTGAAATAAGTGCAGTTACCTATCGTTCTTCCAAATCACCTACAATAATAACAGGTAGCGTGTTCCCTTTTCCAAGAAATAAATATTGTAAGTAACCAGGCAGCTCCTTCAATTCCAACAATGGAGGTTCTTCAATGGATGGCTTGGCTAGTGGTGTTGGTCGATTAGCCAGATCAAGGTCGAGCTTTTTAGAAGCATAAGAATACGAGACTAGGCCGGTCAAGGCACAACTTATCTCTTCATACTCTTCAATTCCTTCTCTTTCATAGTTCATTACAACCGTTGCTAAGGGCTCAATAATAAGTTGTTCAGTTCTGAGCACATCCTATTCATCCTCAAATTACACATCGAATACTGAGAACACACTCATTTACTCATGCTGTTTCATTGATTTGCCCATATTAAACTGTACCTCTTCATCGTTCACCCTAAATAAGAGCTCATTCACTCTTAAATTGATCACTACAATTCTGATTATGAGGAAAGGTGAACCCAAGATTATGGGCACCTTAAAGTCCACCTCACAGTCTAGAATAATAAAGTTTGCAGGGTATATGAAATTGGAGACCTTGACCAGTACATCATAAAAAATGCCAACAGGTTGCTTTACTGATCTATCGGCCATTACTAGCCTCATGTTGGTTGGTATGGGATTTCCCAGACCCAAATTTTTATAGATAGTCAATGGCATTAGGTTAACACTTACTCCCAGATCACACAGTGCTTTGGTGAAGTCCATAGTTCCAATTGTGTAGGGAATAGTGACTGCACCTAGATCCGACTTCTTTTACATCAAGGTCCCTATGGAAATAGAACTACAACAGTGGAGGTCTGCTTCTAGTTCACAACTCACTACTCATTTCTTGGTCACAAGATATTTCATCAATTTTGCATACCCTGGCATTTGCTCAAGCACCTCAACAAAAGGCACATTTATAGTCAATTGTTTGAGCATTGCTAGGAACTTGCTGAACTTTGCATCATCTGCCTTCTTTCTCAAATGTTGAAGAAAGGAAGGTGGTGGCCGTGGCATGGGTTTCAAAACCAATTCCTTCTCTTTCTCCTTGTTTGACAAGTCAATAGAACTATTCAGTTTCTCATACTCCTCTGGGTGTTGTTTTGCTGGTTCATCTACAACTTTCTCAATATTCACAGGTTTGTCGGCAATAGAGCCAGATAAAATCTTACCACTCCTAGTGGTGATCGCTTGACATGAATTATCAGTTTTTTGAGCCTGAGTTGCTTGAACAAGTGAAGTACCACTTTTTCCCTGGTTTAGTGCTGAGGATAGTTGACTCATCTACTGCTCTAACTAGTGGATAGAAGTTGAATGTGAACTAACCAACTGGATCACAGTGGAAAATTCACTCCTCATACTGACTAAGCCTGCATTAGTAGCCTCTACTCCCTTCAATAGTTCTTTCATCATATCTTCTATCGAATACTTTCTTGAACTAGTTGTGGTAGCTTCCTGATGACCTGCACGAGTATACAACCTATTTCTGTCATTAATGTATCTCCATTTTTCTTGCTCCTTGTCTTTATGATTAGGATTTTCATACCTATTCTGACCTTGATTCCCTTGGCTAGTGCCTTGGAAACCCACCTAATTAGTAACATAGTTGAATTCTTCTTCAGTCTCCATATCAACATGGTCCCAAGTCATTACAGCTTTCACCTGTTCCATCCTTTCTAACATTAGGTGATTGGTGAGCAGGTCCATTTGAGTCTTTAGATGGGCTATCTTGATCATTTTCCTCATTTTTTTTTTGCAGCTCCTTATTCCTTCTATCAGGTACAATTGGACTTATCACTACAGAATTACTGGTGTACCAAGACCTACTTAATTTGGTCATTCTATTCAGCATATTAGCAGTATCTTGAAATACAAGAGTAACAAATGATCCTTCAGCAGCATTGTCTACCATTAACCTTGTTATAGAGTTAAAAGATCTATACAGAGTCTCCATCATATATATGTCCGTCATGTTATGATTTGGACATTGTGCCAGCTTCTTCTTGAATCTCTCCCAAGTTTTATGCAAATCCTCATTTGGGAGTTCCCTAAAATTGTTGATCTCATCCCTTAACTGTACCCTCCTGGACGGTGGAAAGAACCTTTCAAGGAAATCTCCTCTCAACTGCCTCTAGTTGGTTATAGAACAAGGCGTTAACTCATTTAGCCATAATTTTGCCTCGCCGGACAAAGACAATGGGAAAAACCTTAATCAAATAGCGCTCTGGCTCACCCCCAGGTTATCAAAACATTTATAAATGGTGACAAAATTCACTTTGTCACCATATTTAAATTTTGGATCATTGTTCTTGTAATATTAAACTTTACTCCTGGTGCCAATGATGGTAGAATGATTGCACCTGTTGCACCTGCTCCATCCACATCGTCATCCTCTTCAGCCTCATACCACAGTGATCGTTCTTCCATTCTTCTTATATGATGGAGTTCTGGATTAGATACTACTTCGTGCAACCTAAAGTAAATATCCTATAAATAGACAAAAACAACAATCGAATGTAAATCAAGGAAACTTAACTATCAGCAAATTTTTGCGCATAAAATTTTTAGTCTACAACCGTATTTCCTGGCAATGGCGCTATTTTTGATAACACTTAAATTACACTCTTGAATGGGTTTAAGCGATCGTTGTCAATATAAAACCCAACTAGGTTGGGGTCTAATCCCACAGGGAATAGGGTGTGAACGTTAATTTGTTTACAAAATACTTTACTGGTAGTTAATCATTTCTGAAAGTTGAGGGTTTAAAGTTCACAATGTATCAATCTTCACTTTCTAAATTTTTAGAGTTGTTATCAATATAAATGGGAAACCAGGGTTATGATCACCAAAGTTTTCAGGCATTGACAGATAAAAGTTAATGCTAGAGATCCTCAAAATGAGTAGAACAATAGAATATCCCTGACTATGACACTATCTGACTTATCTCTCGACCTCACCAGACAATTTATTATCTAATTCTCTCAAACTTAGATAATTTATCTATATCCAATCGGATGTTATCTTAGGTAGATTAATCTAGTTACGGTATTAATCATTAAACAGAAGGTTGGTAGCTTCCGAGTTCCTATTGATAATTCCCATTCTCTAGTCTATTTCTCTGTTAGAAGAAAATAAAACCTAAGACATAATCTAATGTTTGCAAAAACTAGATTTCAGTTAAAACGATAGAATTTTAAGATGTTCTACTACTCTTTGAATCCGTTAAACACCTAGCATCATATCAAACCCTAATCCTTGGATCCCATAACCCCGGCTAATGAAATTATCCGTTCATGATTTGAGAATGAAATCACAAGTTGAATTCATGATGATAATGATAAACTTATGTATAGATGGAAAACAACAAATAATTTCTTCAATTAAATCCCAAGTTACAAACCCAAGAATAGTTGATAAGAAACAAACTAAAAATAATTGGCTAAAGAGAACAATGTATATGTTTCTCCCTCCAAAATTCTTTTTCTGAATAATGAAAACTTACCCCCTTAAAAACCCTAAAAACTGCTATTTATACTAAAGCCTAATTAAGGAAATAAAATAACAAAATCATAGTTGGGCTCTGATTTAGGTGTTGCCATATTGGTGTTAGTCGTCAGGCTTCTAATGGTGTCTCAGATATGTCGTTAGAAGTCATGCTATCTTGACCTATTATGCCTCACTCTGATAATGTCCTATGATTACTTACCATATTTGTGCAGCGTGTAGCAAATGTCTTCAGACCTTCAGCTTATTTTACCATGTTCTGCCTCACTCTGACGGCATATTCTGACAGCTTACCACATTTATGATGACATATTGGGAATGTTGTCACTCTTATCCAGTAACTCTTCTCCACTGTTCTTCCTGACACTTTTTTTGGTATATTACCACATCTCTGACGGCTTGCAAAAAATGCCATCAGACTCATATCAGCTCACTTGTACTAGATTTTACTTATTTTGTTCATCTTTCCTATGTTTTTCTCCCATCCTTGCTACAATTGAAATATCACAAGAAAAAGATAAAAAACAACCAAAAGTTTCTTAAGACTTTGCAATTATTTAGAGTTAAAAGCCTCAAATGTGTTAGCATCTGCTCACACATCATTATGGCATTTAGAATAGTTTGGTACAGTTGGGCAGTTGGAGTAGGATGGTTGGACTCCATTGGTCAAGTCACGGTTGTTACCCTATCCTAGAGTCTTTATGTGATCTTTTACACTATCTTGTTATATGCTTGAAATTTAGAAAACTCAGGGTAGGAAGCTGGAGGTTAGGTTAGGTAATGGGAGTGGTCTCCGATCCCGATCGAACCTGGGATGCCCTTCATGACAAGGCCCCCAATAGGGTCATGTCAAGTTGGTATCAGAGCTCCAGGTTCATGGTCATCTGGAAGTCTACAAAGCCATGTCGAGTAGAGTCTCTTTTAGGGATGTGTAGTGCGCGACACTCGTAAGAGAGAGGCTACAAGGAATTTAGGATTGTTTCACTTTCTTGGTATTCAATTTTAAGCTTAGAGTCTCAATCCTGGAATATTCTCTAATCCTTGTTTGTTCATCTTTTATATTCTGCCTCATAGATTTGGAACATAAGGAAATTCATCTATCCCATCTGGAGGTTATGCTAAAGGGTTCTATTATACTTCTGGGGTTCATCTTATATCTCATGATCCTATCCCTGATAGTTTTGGAGTTTCACCGATTGCTACTACTCCTCTTAAAGGTGAGGTAACTAATTTGAAATTCCGTCAGTCTATTTATGTTATTTCTTAGATGGTCGCTGCTCAGGCTGAGTGGGGTGCGACTGGTTCTTTGTTTGTTAAGGACACAACGGTTGGCCAATTTATGAAGATGGGAGCTCTCACTTATTCAGGGGTAAAGGTGGAGGAGGAAAAAGGTGGAGGAGGATCAATAAGGCTTTTTGCATGAAATAGAGAAGATATTTTGGAAGATACAGGCTTCCAATATGGAGGAGTAAACCTTGCATCTTATCATCTCAAAGATATTTCTTATCAGTAGTATAAATAATGGGACAGGGATAGGGGTGATGTGGAAGAATCAGTCTTTTGGGATACTTTTTATAAGGCCTTCTTAGATTGGTTCTTTTCTCAAGAGTTGAGCAAAGAAAAGATGGAGGATTTTGTGAACCTCAAGTAGGGGAGGATGTCTTTCAATAAATTTTCCTTGAAGTTTCACCAATTTTCAAGGTATGCTCTTGATTTAGTGGCGGAAAAACGGGCAAGAATGAGAAAGTTAACTTTTGGATTGAATTAGGATTTGGTGTTAGAGAGCAATACAACCTTTCTAATTAAAGATATGGACATCTCTTGGTTGACTATTCATACCCAATAGGTAGAGGATGAGAAGAGAAAACAGGCAGAGTTAGGAGATTGGCAGAGTAAGAGGAACAAGTTTTCTGACCAGTGAGGTGCTCAGTCTCAAGGTGGTTGGGATGGTGGAAAATGGCAGAAAAAGAAGTTGGGGACTTCTGGTTCCTTCTTTTTTGGTATTATTCCTTACCAGTCGATCGACATGAATCATTAATATGGTGACAATTTCCAAGAACAGGGTGCCCAATCTCAGGAAATTGGAGGTCCATTAGTTTCTTTATTCCCTCCTTGCTAATTCTATAGTCGTCCTCATCAGGTTCATTTCAATGAAGAAAGGGACAAATACTTTAAGTGCAGCCAGGAAGGCCATCATCTCAGGGATTATTCAGTTAATATGGGGGTGAATTTTCTTATGGCATCATCATCTGCTCCTACACCTGGTAGTGCTGCATCTACTTCTATTAGTTCTACTTGTTTTAGTGTTGGTTGGAATAGGTGTATGCTTTGCAATCCCGATAGAAATTTGAGGCATCACCTAATGTTGTTACTGGTATGTTGTAGCTTTTCTCCCATGATATATATTATTTGCTTAATTCGAGGTCCACTCTCTCCTATATGACTCCTTATGTGGATATATATTCTGGTTTTGATCCAGAAGTTATTTCAGATCCTTTTTACATTTCTACCCCTGTAGGTGGCTCGATTATTGCTAAAAGAGTCTTTTACGGTTATGTGGTATCTATTTGGCAAGCAAACCATAGTGGATTTATATGAGTTAGTTATGTTGGATTTAAATGTCATGCTAGGTATGTGTAACACCCCAATTTTCTAAACCGGATACTACACGGTGCTTATGACCCCGAAGGACCACAAGCTAACCCATGATTGATATCTGTACCTGTATACTGCAATATATGACGTAATAATGTGGAAAATATGAAAAATAGGCCATAAGGTTCAACTACATAGAATATCTAACAAATCATAACATCCATATAGGGTAACGAATATCCAAAACAACTGAAATCTGAATCAAAGTTGAGCTAAATCTGAAAGCCTCTAAATACTGTTTGAATAAGGAGTTGAAGGAACATGTCTCCAACTAACTCTTTCTAGTAAAATTGAACTGAAATAATTAATGAAATAAATAATATCGTGCTCGAACGGATAAGGACTCACAACAACTCTACGACTGGAATGCTACTGTTACTGCTGATCTTGAGCTCGTATCTGTGAACCTATGGTGTAACGTGAAAGAAAGCACCATAGCACAAATACGTCAGTACAACTGGGAGTACTGAGTATACGAGTGAGGTAGGTTAAATGCAAAAAGGGTTTACATGCATGAATGATGCTAACTAACTGACTGATATGAACATAAGAGTGCAAACATATATATGTAGTAACTGAGGTCATGATTTTGTGATATCTAGATCTAGACACTAATACATGATATACTGCTATCTAGCATGAGAAAGACTAAAATTTTGATAACGTATATGACTGTGTCTGACAGTCCTGAATCTAATGGAACTATCTGTGTTCTGTTTTGTAATTGAATTGACTGTATCTGACAGTCCTAATATACTGAAATCTGAAGAACTATCTGAGTTCTTTTACTGAGACTGGGATTGAAACTGTGGGAGGTAGTTGTTTGACCAACATACCCCAATAATGCATATAGCTAAGTTGAGGTCCAATCTCTGCCTCGACTGGAAGGGTGTCAATACCGCGCCACTGGTAAGGACAGCTGTGAGTGATCCTTAGCTGGCAGGCACTTGAAATGAGAATGGTAGGAACCCTAAACTAATGAATTAAGCCACCTCATAAACCCTAAGCTCACAGGTTAAGATGTCTCAACCTATGCTGGCTACATAGTTTTGGAACACAAGGATGATTACTAAGAATCACACCCTAAACTGACAGGTGAGTTCCTATCCTTAGGTTCACTCGGTGCTAACTTCTACTCCTATCTGAAAAGACTGAACGTAATTTAACTGATGGTGTATAGAGTGAGTAACTGACTTTTGTTGACTAGTGGATTAGTCCTACACTTTGAGAATTAACTGAGATCATGATATTTCTAAGGTTTCCTGAGTCACATGCCCGACTGAGTTCTATAGATCATGGCTTGACTGAGATTGTCGTGATAACATGACATGGCTCAGGGTACACAACTATATTTTTCAGGTAAAAGTACCCCCTAGACTCAATGGAAGGAAACTGACACACATGATTGACTTGATCATAAGAGTAGAGTCCACAATTTACCATATCATGAGTAGGGGATTTCACACTAAGCATAGTTCTCAGGATCTTATACATGGAAGGAAAATTCATACAACATGTATATACTTGCATAGCTTCAATATCATGGTCAATCCATATCACAACAACAAAGCATATCACTCATATAGAATTCATGGGAAATTGTAAAGCATAGAGCATGGACTTGTCATTTAAGCACTATTAAATCATGGGACAAGAATTCTATCATCTAGGCATATTATCAAATACTTTGGATTCATTCTTTTAGCTTAAGTGTGTTCATAAATTTCACCATATTAAGCCACATAAGGATCATGGGTTTCAACTAACAAACACATATACTTCTTGAAATCACCTTTAGATATCATCTTGAAACTTAAACAACAATCATCAACACGTACATGCTCATATCAAGACAAGAAAATCATAAAATAATATTTAAAACATGGCTCTTGAGCTCTATGAATGAAATGGATCCATAGATGAACACTACACATACCTGACTCAAGGTTCTTGATGTTTTTGAACTTGAAGGATTTGAAATCCTGTTATTTTTTAAGGAGATTGGGTCTTGTTCTTGGAGATTAAATTTAAAGAGAAACCCTTGTTTTTGTTTGTGAAATAATAATGAGAAAAATGGTTGAATTCGGACTCATCTGGGTATATATAGGCAAGTGGCAAGTGACCAAAATACCCTTTTTAAAATGGCCTAGAAGTTAACATAACGTGGTGTGTGATGACCCGATTGACGGTCCATCAAGAACTTAATGGTCCATCATTTCGACCGTCATACACGGACCAGAAATAGGGTTCACTGGATAAGAGTTGACGGCTTGGATGATGGTCCATCAACTCATCCATCAATCCTTATCTAGAATGTGACCCTACTATCTTGGATTTGATGGTCAAAGTGGCGGTCCATCACTTGTTTGGCGGTCCATCAACTTGGACGTCGCACCTGGGCGTTTTAGTCAGTTTTGAGTAAAACATCCAGAACTTCCTCGTCTGGTATCAGATTTGGATAAAATTGGTATCCTAAGAAAGCTAACTCAATTTCCCACGTGATAGAAGGTAGAAATCTCATAATTACCATGGGTACAAAAATAGATTTGTATTTCAAAGCAAGTACTAGCATCTTGAGATAATTTCTAGCTAGGAATAAGCACGGGTATTAAAATATCTCCCCCTTGAGAACATTCGTCCTCGAATGAGACTGACTAAGAGGGAAAACAATAAATGAACATGAGCTGAACATGAGTGACTGAGACATGACATCATGACCGACATGCTAAATATACTAAACTCATGCAATCTGATGCATAGCTAATTGGTATAGGAATACATGGCTGAGTGTTCTGATAAACTAAGTTTCTAAAGAAGGGAATGCATATCTGATGTATGATTTTATAACTGAACTCATACATGAATGCATGACAGAGTATGAAATGGTAGTAGATACCACATTTATAATGGGAACATGAATATGAAACTGAATAAGCTTAAGGCAAACTATTACCTTAAGCTTGATCTGAATCTACGGATAAAAGGTAAGGATACTTGGTACGCATATCTACTTCTGCTTCCCAAGTAGCACCCTCGTCGGGCTAATTTCACCAATGAACCTTAACTAGAGGGACCTCTTTTTTCCTCAATCGATAAGTCTGATTGTCTAAGATTTCCACTGGAATCTCTTTATAAGAGAGACTATTCTGAACATCAATGCTCTGAATAGGGACTACAACTGCTAGGTAACCTATGCATTTCTTGAACTGGATGAACTGGGGCTAAATCTGAAGGCAATTCGAGCTCATAAGCTACCTTACCTAAATGACTGAGAATTCTGAAGGGACCGACATAGCGGGGATTGAGTTTTCCTTTCTTGCCGAACCTCTTCACTCCCTTTATGGGAGAGATCTTGAGATAGACATATTCATCAACCTCAAACTCGAGATCCTTTCTATGAACATCATCACAAGACTTTTATTGTCTCTAAGAATCCCAGAGTCTCTCTCTGATCAACTAGACTTTCTCTAAGGCGTTGAAAACCAAGTCAGGACCTATGACTGAGGCCTCACTAACTTCAAACCAATCAATTGGAGATCTATACCTCATACCATAGAGAGCTTCAAATGGAGCCATTTTAATACTGGAATGATAGCTATTGTTGTATGAAAACTTAATCAAAGGCAAGTAGTTATCCCAACTTCCCTTGAAATCAATTGGACACGCCCTTAGCATATCTTCAAGAGCCTGAATGATCCTTTCTGCTTGACCATCTATCTGAGGATGAAAGGTTGTACTGAGATGGAGTTGGGTACCAAGACCCTTTTGGAACTCTTTCCAGAAGTGAGAGGTGAATTGGGTACCTCTGTCTGAAATAATAGATAATGGAACATCATGTAATCTGGCCAACTCCCTAATATAGAGTTTGGTGTAATCCTCGACTGAATAAGAGGTATGAACTGGAAGGAATGAGCTAACTTAGTCATCCTATCTACAATAACCCAAACTGGATTGTGTTGATGATGAGTTAGAGGCAAACCCATCACAAAGTCCATTTTCACTTCTTCCCACTTCCAAGTAGGAACGGTGAACTCTTATATGGGTCCACTAGGCTTCTTATGCTCTATCTTAACTTCCTGACTTGTAGAGCACATAGCCATAAACTCTGTAACATCTCTCTTTATCCCACTCTATCAATAGATTTACCGCAGGTCACGGTACATCTTAGTGGCCCCTGGATGAATAGAGTATCATGCACCATGCGCTTCTACAAGAATCCTCTACTTTAAGTCATGTAAACCTGGAACTCATAGATGACCCTGACAACAAAGAACCCCATCTCCTCCTTGGGAGAAAACCTTTACTCTCTGATTATAAACTGACTCTTTTAGCTAGACAAGGCTAGGATCCCTGTCTTGCCTCTCTTTTACCTCAGAAACTAGAGATGACTCTGAACTACTCTGAATACATACACCACCCTCCAAAGAATCGACTAAGCTAACACCTAGTCTAGTGAGCTGATGGATTTCCTGAGCTATCTTCTTTTTTCTATCCTCAACATGAGAAATACTACCCATGGAGAGTTTACTGAGAGAATCGACCACAACGTTGGCCTTGCCTAGATGGTAAAGGACACTCATGTCATAATATTTCAAAAGCTCTAACCACCTTCTCTGACAAAGATTGAGATCTTTCTAAGAAAAGACATACTGGAGACTCTTATGATCCGTGAAGACATCTACATGAACCCATATAGATAATGCCTCAAAATTTTTAAGGCAAATACTATAGCTACTAACTCAAGATCATGAGTAGGATAATTCTTCTCATGGGGCTTTAACTGTCTGGAGGCATATGCTATGACCTTACCATGCTGTATGAGGACACAACCTAAGCCCACTCTAGATGCATCACAACATACCATGAACCCATCTGAAAACTCTTTAACTCTTGAAAACTCTTCTCACAAGGATCTGACCACTGAAACTTGACATTATTCTAAGTCAATCTAGACATGAGGGATGTAATAGAAGAAAATAACTTGACAAACCATCTATAATAGCCAGCCAATCCTAAGAAACTCCTGCTATCTGATAGAGATATGGGGCGAAGCCAGGTTCTTACTACTTTGGTCTTCTGAGGATCTACTCTAATACCATCACTGGAAATAATATGGCCAAGAAATGCTACTGATCTTAGCCAAAACTTGCACTTACTAAATTTGGAAAATAACTTATGATCTCTAAGAGTATGAAGAACAATCCTGAGATAGTCTGAATAATCACGCTCTGTCCAGGAATAGATTGGGATATCATCTATGAAGACTATGATGAATATATCCAAGTACTTCTTGAACACACAGTTCATTAAGTCCATGAAAGCAGATGGGGCATTGGTAAGACCAAATAATATAACTAGAAACTCAAAGTAACCATACCGAGTATGGAAAGCTGTCTTCAGGATGTCACATTGTCTAACTCTGAGTTGATGGTAGCCTGATTTGAGGTCAATTTTGGAGAAATAATTGGCACCATGAAGTTGGTCAAACAAGTCACCTATTTTGGGAAGAGGATACTTGTTCTTGATCATAATTTTATTGAGCTAACAATAATCAATACACATCCTGAGAGAATGGTCTTTCTTGCACACGAATAACACTGGTGTACCCCATGGGGATACACTAGGCTTGATGAATCATTTATCTAAGAGATCCTTCAACTGATCTTTTAGTTACTTGAGTTATGCTAGTGCCATTTTGTATGGCGGAATAGAAATAGACTGAGTATCTGGAATAAGGTCAATGCCAAAGTCTATTTCCCTTTCAGGAGGAATGCCTGGAAGATCTTTGGGAAACACGTCTAAATACTTATTTACAATTAGGACTTATTTGAGACTAGGAGATATAGAACTGGAATCTTTAATATGCACGAGATGATACACACACCCCTTAGAAATTATTTTCTTTGCCCGCAGGTAGGAAATGAGCTGACTCCTGAAAGATAAAGTACTACCCTTACACTCTAGGACAGGCTCATTCAGGAACTAAAACTGAACTACCTTGGTTCTGCAATTGACTGTGGCATAGATGGAATGAAGCCAATCCATACCGAGAATGACATCAAAATCAGTCATCTCTAACTCGACTAAATCTGTTGATGTGGCTTTCTGAAATATCATAATCGGGTAGTTTCTGTATACCCACTGATCTATGATGGTTTTACCCACTGGGGTAGAGACTGAATAGGGCTCTGCTAAAATTTCAGGACTGATTCCAAAATCGCCTGCTACATAAGGAGTAACAAAAGACAAGGATGCACCTAGATCTAGCAAAGCATAAACATGAACATCAAAAATCTATAACATACAAGTAACGACATCAGAAGAATTTTCTTGATCCTGTCTAGTCTAAAGAGCATAGAGTCTTTTTGGGCATTGTCCACTAGTAGTACTAGAAGCGGCACCCTACTGATTTGGGTAACCGGACTAGGTTGTGGAGCGATTCTGCTGACCCTGTAGACCTGACTGTGGGCACTCTCTAATCCTATGTCCTAGTTTGCCACAACCAAAACAAACATCGCTACCTACTCTACAGGTACCCTTGTGGTTCTTACCACAAGTATGACACAGGGGATTAGTTCAGGCACTGTTGACACTACCCTGAGACTTAGATCCTAGTGCTCGATCTCTGTTGCGATCTCTGAATTTTAGCACTAGGGAATTGGCGGAGGAAGGAGCTGGAATTGTTGGCTTAGGACAAAACCACAAACGATTTCCTCCTTCTAATTTTGGTTGAGCAAAACTAAAACGACTTCCTCCTTCTAATTTTGGTTGAGCAAAACTAAAATTGCCTAACCTTGCTCTCTTGTTTTGCCTCTCCCTAGTCCTAATCTGCTCCTCCTCTATTTGTTGAGCAGGAGTCGTGAGCCTGACTGAAACTGTGGGAGGTAGTTGTTTGACCGACATGCCCCAATAATGCATATAGCTAAGTTGGAGTCCAATCTCTTCCCCAGCTAAAAGGGTGTCAATACCGTGCCATTGGTAAGGATAGTTGTGAGTGACCCTTAGCTAGCAAGTACTCAAAATGAGAATGGTGGGAACCCTAAAATGACTGATTAATCCACCTCATCAAACCTAAGCTGATAGGTTAAGATGTCTCAACCTACACTGGCTACGTAGTTTTGGAACATAAGGATGTTTACTAAGAATCACCCCCTAAACTGACAGGTGAGTTCCCATCCTTGGGTTCACTCGGTGCTAACTTCTACCCTCATCTGAAAAAACTAAACGTTATTTAACTAATGGTATATCGACTGAGTAATTGACTTCCATTGACTGATGGATTACGGCTACTATTTAAGAATTAACTGAGATCATAAGATTTCTGAGGTTTCATGAGTCACATGCCCGACTGAGTTCTATAGATCATGGCTTGACTGAGATTATTATGATAACATTACATAGCTCTAGGTACACAGCTATATTTTTTTGGGTACAAGTATCCCCAGGACTCAATAAAAAGAAACTAACACACATGACTAACTTGACCATAATAGTAGAGTCCACAATTTACCATATCATGAGTAGGGGATTTCATACTAAGCATAGTTCTCAACATTTAATACATGGAAAAGAAATTCATACAACATTTATATACTTGCATAGCTTCAATATCATGGTCAATCCATATCACAACAACAACGCATATCACTAACATGGAATTTATGGGAAATCGTAAAGCATAAAGCATGGACTTGTCATTTAAGCACTATTAAATCATGGGACATGAATTCTATCATCTAGGCATATTATCAAACACTTTGCATGCATTCTTTTAACTTGAGTGTGTTCATGAATTTCACCATATTAAGCCACATAAGGATCATGGGTTTCAACTAACAAACACATATACTTCATAAAATCACCTTTAGATATCATCTTGAAACTTAAACAACAATCATCAACATGTATATGCTTATATCACAATAAGACAATCATAAAATAATATTTAAAACATGGTTCTTGAGCTCTATGAATGAAATGGATCCATAGATGAACACTATGCATACTTGACTCAAGGTTCTTGATGTTTTTGAACTTGAAGGATTTGAAATCCTTTGATTTTTTAAGGATATTTAGTCTTGTTCTTAGAGATTAAATTTAGAGTGAAATCCTAGTTTTTGTTCGTGAAATTAAAATAAGCAAAATGGCTGAATTCAGACTCATCTAGGTATGTATAGGTGAGTGGCAAGTGACAAAAATACCCCTGTTAAAATGGCCTAGAAGTAAACTAAATGTGGTGTGTGATGAACCAACTAACGGTCTATTAGGAACTTGATGGTCCGTCATTGCGACCGTCATACATGGACCAGAAATGTGGTTCACTGGATAAGAGTTGATGGCTTGGATGACAGTCCATTAAAAAACTGATGGTCCGTCAACTTTCTCGTTAATCCTTATCCAGAACATAAACCTACTACCTTATCTTTAATGGTCAAAGTTGTGGTTCGTCACTTATTTGATGGTTTGTCAACTTGGACGTTGCACCTGGGCGTTTCAGTCAGTTCTAAGTAAAATATCCATAACTTCCTCGTCTGGTATTAGATTTTGACTAAATTGGTATCATTAGAAAGATAACTCAATTTCTTTATGATAGAAGGTAGAAGTCTCATAATTACCATGGATACAATAATAGTTTTATATTTCAAAGCAAGTACTACCATCCTTAAGTTAATTTCTAGCTAGGAATAAGCACGGGTATTACAGTATGTATTGGTTGCAATCTTGTTACACGACCTTAGTTTTTTAGACTCACAGGGTTATCTTTAGGTTTCCTGGTAAATTGGTTATGGGATGGCAGGATAGTTCTTTATCACCTAGGGGAGTTTTATTTCTTATCTTAGAGATCAGAGGTTAATCTCCAAAAGTTATCTTTATCACATAATCCATGTTAAAGATTCTAACTTGGAAGGTCTTTCTTTCCAGTTAGTTCCAGTAGTTAATGAGTTATTAGAGGTCTTTCCATATGATTTTCCTAGTGTTCCTCCGGATAGGGAAATAGAGTTTGGTATTGATCTAGTTTTAGACACTCGTCTAATTTCTATTCCTCCGTATAGAATGGCAATGACTGAGTTGAGGAAACTCAAGGAGCAAATTAAGGATCTTCTAGATAAGTGGTTTATTTGCCCTTGTGTATCTTTGTGGAGTGCACTGGTGTTGTTTGTGCCAAGAAGGATGGTTCTCTTTGGATGTACATTGACTATAGGCAGTTGAAGAAGGTGATGGTCAAGAACTAGTATCCTCTTTCAAGGATAGATGATCTCTTCGATCAGTTGAGAGGTTTTAAGTTTTTTTCTTAAATAGATCTTTGGTCTGGGTACCACCTGGTAAAGATTAGGGATTTGGATATCCGTAAGATGGCTTTTCGTACTTGGTATAGGCACTTTGACTTTTTGGTACTATCATTTGGGTTGACAAATGTTATGGTGGCATTTATGGATCTAATAAACAGTGTTTTTCATTATTATTTTGGATCTCTTTATTGTTGTGTTTATTGATGACATTCTAATTTATTCAATGAGTAAGGTCAATCATGATAATCACCTCCATGACGTGTTATAGACCTTAAAGGAACAAGAGTCATTAGCCAAGTTCTCTAAATGTGAGTTTTGGTTGAACACTGTTACTTTCTTGGGTCATACTATTTCTAGTTAGAGGATCATGGTGGATCCACAAAAGGGTGTTTTGGTAAAGAAGTGGCCTAGACACATGACTCCATCTGACATTCGAAGCTTTTTGGGTTTAGCTGGGTATTAAAGGCAGTTTGTTGAAAGTTTTTCGTCAATAGCTTCTCCTTTGACTAAGTTTACTCAGAAAAAGGTCTAGTTTTTTTGCTCTGATGCTTGTTAATGGAGTTTTGAGAAGTTAAAGAATAAACTAACTTCAACTCCAATTCTGACTTTGTCGAAAGGCAATGATGGGTTTGTGGTTTCTTGTGATACATCTCTAGTAGGGATTGGTTGTGTGTTGATGCAGCATGGGAAGGTGATTGCTTATGCTTCTAGGCAATTGAAAGTGCATAAGAGAAACTATCCTACTCATGATTTGGAGCTATAGTCAGTTGTGTTTTCTTTTTAAAATATTATGGCATTATTTGTATGATGTTCACGTAGATATTTTTTTATCATAAAATTTTGTAGTATGTGTTCACTCAGAAGGAGCTTAATCTCAGGTAGAGGAGATGGCTTAAGATTCTCAAGGACTATGATATAAGTCTTCACTACCACCCAAGTAAAGAGAATATGGTTGTTGATTCTCTTAGAAGGTTATCCATGGAGAGTTTCGGTCATATGGAGGAAAGAAAACAGGAATCGGTGAAGGTTATTCACCGCTTAGCTAATCTTAGAGTTCACCTCTTGGACTTCAAGGATGGTGGTATAAGGGTGCAAAATATTATTTAACCATCTCTTGGTGCAGATATTAAGTAGAAGTAAGTGATAGATCCTATCTTGATAAAAATCAAGTATGGTGTTGGTGGGCAAAAGGTAATGGTGTTTGAGATCAGTCATGATGGTACTTTATGGCATCAAGAGTGGTTGTGTGTTCGTGATATCGATGGATTATGACAAAGGATTTTGCTGAGGCTCTTGAATCTTGCTATGTTGTTCATCCCCACTTGACTAAGATGTATCATAATATAAAGAAGATCTATTGGTGCAATGGCATGAAGAGAGATGTGGCTGATTTTGTGGCCAAGTGCATGGTGCGTCAACAGGTTAACGTTTAGCACATGAGGCTAGGAGGGTTATATCAAAAAGTTGATTTGCCTGGATAGAAATGGTAGGTGATCAATATGGAATCCGTTACCGGTCTTCCTTGATCTCGGAATTAATATTATTCAATTTGGGTTATCATGTATAGGATGACTAAGTCTTCCCACCTTTTGCCAATGCAGACTACCTTCTCAATGGAGTATTATACGTAGCTGTATCATCAGGATATTGTGAAGTTGAATAGGGTGCCTGTTTTTATTATTTATGATCATGGTCGTAGTTTACATCTCACTTCTAGTGATCTTTTTAGAAAATATTAGGGTTTAAGCTGAGTCTGAGTCTTGTTTTTCACCCGCAATGGATGGGCAAGCGAAGAGAACTATTCATACATTGGAGGATATGCTTCAAGCTTATGTGATTGATTATGTTGCCAATTTGGTTGAGCATCTACTATTAGTAGAGTTTTCTCACAATGATACCTATCATTTAACTATTAGTATGGTCCCTTTTGAGGCATTGTATGGTAGGTGGTGTAGATCTCTTATTGGATGATTCGAGCTTTGTGAGGTAGACATATTTTATCCCAACTTGGTTTAACAAGATATGGAGAAGGTGTAGGTGATTCGGGATAGGCTTAAGGCTGCCTACAGTCGCCAAAAGTCCTATGTAGTTGTTAGGCGTAGACACTTGGAGTTTGAGGTTAGAGATAAGGTTTTCCTTAAGGTAACTCCCATAAAAGGAGTAATGCAGTTTGGCAAGAAGGGGAAGCTCAGTCCCCAATATATTAGCCCTTATAAGGTTTTACGGAGGCTCAGTAATATTGCTTATGAGCTGGATTTTCCTTCTAGCTTAAGCTTGGTTCATCCTATCTTTCATATTTCCATGTTGAGGAAGTGAATTGGTAATCCCTCCTCGATTGTTTCTTTAGAAGGATGGGTATCATAGATTCTCTATCTTAAGAGAAAATCCCGATTGAGATCTTAGATAGACTCGTTCATTGTTTGCAGACTAATGATGTGGCTTTGGTTTAGGTTTTATGGCATAACCATAAGGTGGAAGAAGCTACATGGGAATCAGAGGAGGACATGAATTCCAAGTATCCATATATATTTTCTGCTATTGGGATTCATGCGGAAGGTATGTGTCTTTAACGCATCTTTATTTTCTGAGTATGTTAAAGGAAAGAGTAATATTCGTGCCTCTTTATTTTCAAACATTGTTAAAGGTTGGGAATATATTTCAAAATGTAAATGACATATACGTATAGTTACCTCTACCTTGTCCGTTATTTAGGGATAAATGTTCTTAGTGGGAGAGACTATAACACCCTAGGTTTTGATCCATATAAAATTTCCTAGAATTTTAGTCTCTGAGCCCAATACGATAAGAACTATATAATAGGGTATGAATGGTATGGTCCTTTCGTATGCTAACAAGTGTTGGTTTGTGGGATGGATTTTGGTTCTTGGAATGGATACGACTTAGGGGTACGATTTGTATTGGTGGGTATGGATCATTTGGTTTCTTAACTTAATCTTAGACTTCTTTACTTAGGTTTGATCTGAGTACAAGTGGCTCAGTGGGAGCCGTAAGCCAGGGTATAAGTTGTACTGTGGACTTATATGGTAGAAAGTGTCTAAATCTTCCTTAGGATTAATTTACCAGGGGTATAGATGAAGGGTACAGATTATATGCTTTGGATATGACTTAGATGGATGAGTCATATGCTGGACAGTGTTGGAACTAAGGGTTGAGGCTAGAATACGAGTGGAGGGTACCAATCTTATTTAAGGGTACGACTCGTGAGGGTCAGTCGTACACCTATGATAGGATTTTGTATGACTTAAGTGGGGGTACTCTAGACATTTACCCACTTCTCCTAATAAGGTTCCACGACTTCTAAACTACTTGCGAGGTTATTTATCCTATTCTTCCATTCA
Source organism: Capsicum annuum (assembly GCF_002878395.1). Taxonomy (NCBI): domain Eukaryota; kingdom Viridiplantae; phylum Streptophyta; class Magnoliopsida; order Solanales; family Solanaceae; genus Capsicum; species Capsicum annuum. The sequence goes on from NC_061119.1 coordinate 96,119,187, forward strand.
TTAACACTTAGAAACTCTTGTAAATCACTCTACAATTCACTCAAAAGCTTTTGGGCATGAAAAGCTAGGGTTTTAACTAGAGGAGTAACTTGGGGCTTGTCTTGGTGATTTTTTCCACTACCATCTTGGTCTAAGGCATATTCTCTTACCTTATTGTTAATTCTATCTAAAATCATGGTTTTTATGAATATTTTCATGACTTCATGGATTGTAAGATTTTTGTTTTAAAATATGAATTGGTGGTTTTGATATTAAATGGTTGGTTATGGTTTTTTCATGGTTTTAATAATTATTTATGTCCATTAATGGTGATTTGGGATAATTGAATTGCATGGGAATGGTTTAATGGTAATTGGAATTGTTTTTTTTATATTATGCCCCTAATGTGTTTGACAAAATCCCTATAATAATGTTTTCATTTCATTTAGTATTTTTAATAGAAATCTTGCTTGTTTTACAACGTCGTAAAGGAATTATGAAAGGTTTAAATGGATTGGAAAGGTAAATGGCTAAATGGTTATGCTTGTAGGGTACATGGAATTTCCCAAGTAATTTAATATAGTAAATGGAAGGGCACTTGGAAGTCCTCTTATACATATGGTTGGCTATGGATAATACTGACAAGTATGGTCAGTATGACGATACCACCATTAAAGGGCCTTGGTTAATAAATGGTAAATAGATTGGTTGGTTGCTTGGTAATTATTTTAATTAGTATATGTATAAAGTCGTGGAAGGTGGAGTTCCCAGGGAGGGACAAAAACTGGAAACTCATATTTGCCAATGTGAGGTTGGCCTTGGTGACCGTGTGCAAGATAACATACTATATTTTAGGGGATGTACTATTCATCCCAGGCTTTCTTTCTTGGTCATGCTGCTTCATTCACTGGGGCCATGTCAGCAGGGGAAGCTGAATCCATATAGCCCATGGGTGTATTAGGATGGGAAAGCTACATAACCCAGGTAAAGGTTTTAATGACATACTAAACCCAATCCTCTTTCCCTGCATGGTATATATATATATGTATGCTTGTGTATATGGATGATTTTACTTGACTTTATAAATGGAATTATTATAGCCTTATCTTGAGATCATGCTAGTGTTCACTCGTTAATCCATCTACTGGCGATTATATACCTACGCTATGAAGAAACCAGTCTTTCCACTCCTACATAGTGATTGACTTGGGGATGAGCATTTGGATTGAAGTGGTGAGCTTTCATTCTTCTGAAATGTTCTATTCATGTTATGGATAATTCCAGACACTTTGATTTTATTTTGGATATTGGTTTTGGCCATGGTTGGGGGTATGTCCCAACTGGATTTTATTAGTCTTTTGGTTAGAGGCTTTGTGATACTTCTATTATTTAGAATATGGGGTATAAGTATTGGTGTTAGCCTTGGCATTGGTATTGGTATTGGTATTGAGGCCGACACTGGTTGATGAGATTGTTGGTTATTCCATCATATTTTATTTTTGGATTAAATATATTATGTTTTAGAACTTATTTGGTTATGTCCTGGTTTATGGCCTTTGGAATAGTTTTATATGATTGGGTGGTTGGTGTGTGATGGTTGGACTCGGTTGGGCCAATCACGGTTGTGACCCTATCCTAGAGTCTTCATGTAAGCTGTGACATTATCTTGTTATCTGCTCGAAATTCAGCCAACTCAGAGTAGGCGGTTGGAGGTTGGGTTAGGTAGTGGGGGTGGTCTCCAGTCTCGATCAGACTTGGGACGCCATTTACGATGAGGCCCCTTGTTGGGTCTTGTCAGTAAATGGATTATTCGTCCCCGATTTGGTTCATGAATACATCGAGAAGGTAAAGGTGATTCTGGATAGTCTTAAGACAACCCAAAGTTGCCAAAAGTCCAGTGTAGATGTGAGATGGGGGGGAGTTGGAGGTTAATGCTTATGGATAGGTACTATTAATAGTTTCTCCCACGAAGGGCATGATGTGGTTTAGGAAGAATGAAAAGCTCAGTCCCCATTATGTTGGTCCATATTTGGTTTTGAAAAGGGTTGTTGCATATGAATTTGAGTTTCCTTCTATTTTGAGCTCTATTTATCTGGTCTTCCATATTTTGATGTTGAGGAAGTGCATGGGTGATCCTCCATTTGTTGTTCCTTTGGAAGGTGTCGGCATTTTTAATTCCTTATCTTATGAGGAAGTTTTGGTGGAGATCTTGGATTAGTAAGTCCATTGGTTGTGGAGAAAGGACTTGGATTTGGTAAAGGTTCTTTAGATGAACCAAAATATTAAGGAAGCTTCTTGGGAAGCCAAAAAGGACATAAAGTCCAAGTATCCGTTCCTATTTCCTATTTTGGAAAATCGTGCTTGAGGTATGTGTGTGATCTTAACATCTTATTTTCTATTTATGTTGAAGGTAAGTGTGGGAGTGTTTCTACATTATATCATATTAACATATGCCTTTACCCATATTTCGAGGATGAATGATACCAAGGGTGGGGATGTAACACCCATGATTTTGGTACTTGCAAATTTCTAAAATTTTATCCTCACTTTCCTGACTACAACTCACCCTATGAGCAGTAGAGTGTCTTGACGGGTCATATGACCCTAGTTATTAGGTGTCCACTAAATGGTGCTTGAGTTGATTTCCTGAGTACTACTTGAGGACACGAGCTGTAAGCACCCATCATGAGTCGTTGGACTTAAAATCATATCCTAACTAGTGTGTGTGTGGGTAAGTTCTGTCCTGAGTATGAGTGGCTCACATGATTCATGAAGACTTGATACGAGTCCTTTTGTGCAAATTGCAAGATGTCCAGTGTTTACCCCAATTGGTTTTTATGTTGACTAAGCCTAGACCCCATGATTCGTAGAGTCCTATTACGAGCCATACTATACTAGTCGTAAAGCCAACAATTTGTGTTCCTAGTGATACTATCTTGACAATGACTCATGGAGACGAGTTGTAATGAGTCATGGCTAGTCACCGATAATGGCTGACAGTTTATTTTTAAAACTTTTTAAATGGTGGAATTTTAGACATTTCCCTCGAATCAAATTATTAACCCACGGCCTATATACATACTTGGGTCCCTATTTTCATCGATAACCCACTCCAAACATTCTTTCTTCTCTCTCAAGTCTCTCAAGTCTCTCAAGCACCATTGCATAGGATTTCAAAGAAGTAGGTCATCCAAGGGTTCAAGGGTTGGATTCTCTCATTAATCTTAGGTAATTCAGCCATGTTACTCTTACCTTATTGGTATGAGTTTAAAATCATGTATTTTAAATTATTATTCATATGGTTTTGGTATTAGTTTTGAAACATGGGTTGAGGGTTTTGAATTATTGATGTTAAACAATGTTTTCCATGGTTTACATATGACTATTCATGCTTTGATTATGGTTTTGAACTGGTGGGTGAATGGGTATGGCGAATAAATGATGGGATTATGATTTCCCCCAAACTTATGACTTTTTTAAGTGGTAATGACCCCAACCCCATATCGCAAAATTAGTTTTGAATATGGAAAGTATGCATATTGAACTACTCTTGAACTATTGCATAATATGAAAATTCAATGAAGCATAATGATTTTTAATTGAACCTTATGGGGTTGTGAAATTCCCCAAGCTAATGCATAATTGAACCTAGGTGGCTATGAAGTTCCCCAAATAATGAAAGTGCTTTGGCATGTTAATGTTACCTAGCAAGTATAGTTTGTATGACAATACAAAAAATATTTGCCTAAATATGTATCATGGTTAAATGAATGGGAATGTGTGATAAATGATTTAATTGAGCTTTAATTAAGGTTGTGTAGCTGAGTCGCGATTGTGGAGGTCCTAGGGGACTAATACTGGAATCCACAGTTACCGACGCGATGGCCTAAATGACCTAGTGGTTCGAGTCACCCTTATTATTATCATATTATTAGGAGGTTCGAGTCCCCATATTATATTACATGATTGGGTGCTTGTGTCACCTTAATATACCGAGAGGTTGGAGTCCCCTATAGTGCATGTGTATACCCTCTAGTTTGTGCGGCCATATGTACTGGAGCCCTACCATCTTAGGGAGAGGTGGGCCCATATAGCCCATGGGTTCCTTCCTATATTATGACGATTAAGCTACACAATCAAGGCTAAAGTTTTAATATGCATGTTAAGCCTTGTTCCCTATCCCGGCATATGATATATATACCTATATATGCATGTGATTTTTCCAATCCAGACTAAAGTTTAAATGTGCATATATATACTGTTGATAACGACATGATGTTATCCTTATTCCTGAGTAACATTATAGTGATCAAACCACTAATTTTCTCTAGATTCTATATCCCCAAATGATGTAGGCACTGGAGATACCTCTACTTTTCTTACACAGAGTTAAGTGGATCAACTCAGTTCGTTGGTTTATTTTGGTGAAGTGGTGAGCATTCATTCTCCAGAAAGCTTAGACATTCATTAGTTCTTATCATAGATTAGAATTGAGAGTTTTCATTATCATTATCATTATCATTGTCATTGTCATAGTTAGGGACATGTCCCAAGCAAGACTGGTTTTTTGTTCTTTTTGCATAAAGTCTTTGTTGGATTACTGTGGACTAGGGTGATGTAGTTTCGATGTGTTTGATCGGTTGCCGATTATCAATGATTGACATATCTTTAATTCTTTGAACTTATCTTGTGCTATCTTATTATATATTTAGAATTAAGTCATTGTTGGACGGTATATGGTGTTTGGTTAAGTTCATGGGCTGGTCTCCAATCCACGGTAGATTATAGATTCCTATCATGGCGAAGCCCTGGTTCAGGTCGTGACCTAATACCACCTACTTTATCCCAGTAGGTAAATCAAAACATTACCCAAATCATGAGCAATAGGCTAATTTTGTAGGAAATGTCCTAAAAGGATGGAAATCAACAATTTAATGAAATTCAAGAAGGGGAATTGAAATTTTCTTCTGTGAGTCGACTACTGACTGCTCACAGTCGACTCGCCTGCAGCTCAAAACACTTTACAACCATATTAAACTTAAACAATTAAGCATGTAAATAATAAAGCATAAAGAAAATAAAACAAAGATTTATCCTGGTTCGGCACACCAATTCAACATCTACGTCCAGTCCCCTTGGGTTTCAAATTTCCTTTAGATTTTTCAAGGTTTGGTTCGAGTACAATAATAGGTAACAAGTTTTGAAGAGTTATTTTTCTCTTTAGATCTTGTGGCACAGCTTCTGTTGATTTTACAAAGATGACTCGATCCTACTCTTCATATAAAAATTATAAACTAACGTTACAGATCTTTGTAAGAATAAGTATGAGAAATTTTGAATTTTCTCCTTGAAGTTGTGTATAGATTGTCTATCTTCAGTTGCTTATCTTCATAAGGAAGCCAAAGAAATTTCTTCTCAATCAAGGACTTAGATTGATTCCTTGATTGAGGAATATAGCCATTTGATATGTCCATATCTGTCTTTGGATCACATCCATAGCAGATATGTTTATTGTAATACCCCGGGAAATTTTTTGTTGAAATTTTGTGCGTAAACGTGTTGGGTTCTATCTTCTAGAATGAACTATAAATTTTCTGTGTGGAATGTCTTAGATTATGACCCACCATTGCATAGACTATTGAATAAGATTTTCAATGATATGTGGATCATCCAAAACAGACACCCGAGCGACGAGTTATGAACATTTCGATAGAACCGTGAATAGTAGTGAACAGTAAAACGTGCAGGAAAAAGTACTGAGGCCTGGAGTATTTTTTCTTCAAATTTAAACAATCATAAATCCTTGTACATAATGATCTGGGTGATCTTCTAAATATCAACGGAATGCTCTACGAGTCCTCTTTCCAATGAAATTAGTTTCATCCAATTTTTTTTATCAGATCAAAAAGTTATGGTTCATCTACTTCATCCTATCAAAAGTGAATTATTGGGTCAACTTCAAATAATCATAACTCCTCGTACATAATAATCTAGGTGATATACTATATATCAACGGAAAGATATGAGATTCCTCTTTCTAATGAAATTGGTTTTATCCAATTTCGATATCAGAGTAAAACGTTGTGCTTGATCTACTTCAGACTATCAAAACAGTCCACCGAAGGACAGATTCGAGAATTATTTGATTTTTAGGGAAGTTTTGGTCATTCCCCCTCACCCAAATCTATCCAAACCCTGTATTAAAGTCTATTAGAAGTATTGCATGTTATATTTCATCAAATTCCCTCAAAAAAAATCCTAAGCTCCTACATCCAACATCAAGAACCTCCAAAGTTCACTATTAATTCTGCAAATTTATTCAAGATTCCAAGTTCCTAGTTCAAGATCTTCAAGAACCTCCAAAGTTCACCATTAATTCTGCAAATTTATTCAAGATTTGAAGTTCTTAGTTCAAGAACTCCAAGAACCATCATTCAAAGGCATAATTAACATCTCAAAAATGAGTATCGATCTAAAGTTCATCAGTCAAGGTATGTGGGGGTTTTCAACAAGAACTCTCTTTCGTTCTTGTTCCTAAAAGTAATTTTCTTTACAAAGGCATGATTTTTATTTGATTTTTATAAATTTGAAGCATGAACCTATATCTTATGATGAATATTATAAAATCTTGATGCTTACGATTTTGAAAGATGAATTTACATGTGTGGAGATATAAAGCATGAATCTTGAATGATATTTGTCATGATTTTGATATTTGGGTCGTCAATCCCCATTGGAAATTGTGTTTTTTTTGGAAAAAGTGTGTTATAAGCACGTTGATGTTGAATATTTGAGATATTTTGAATGATTTGATCTTTTGGTCTTAATGGAGTTGTTTTGAACTCGAATGTGAAAGAAATCCACAATGTGGTTGATTTTGATAGATAGGATGCATGATGGCTCCCAATGTATATTTATATATTACTGAAATTATTTTGTTGTGGATTGTCTTTGAAATGATCTGAGCTAAGTCCAGGAGAAATCTTTAGCACCGAGTGGGAGGTATAAAGTGACCTTACTTCCATAGAACTATGTGCCCCCGTAGGAGTGAGCCTGAGGCTGATTTATATAGTGATCACCAGTTTGTGTGGATTTGATATCGATAGTCCTACTTCGCTGGCAAGGATAGGACGGCTCTCCCCAACGTGGGTTATATGTTGGACTCCATGTAGCTCACATGGTTTATGTCGTTTATAGGATCTCCCAGTATGTGTGTGTGTTTCCTTGTGTCTATGGTGAATGGTGCAGTGATTTGAAAGTGGAATTGTGAAAGTTATTCTTTCAAAAGATTTAAATGATATTTACATTATGAGAATTGATATTCTTGATGAACTGAAAGTGATTGACAAATTATATGAGGACTCACATGTGTTATTGTACTTATTTCATCCTCTCATGATTATGATGATTTTCTTTAAGCTATGTGAGTCTTTCATACATCGTGCATATTTCTTATAAATATTTATGATGATGATGTTTATACAACTGCATACACCCCTATATACTCGGTTCCTTTCCATGGTACTAACCCACATCTTCGGATGTGGGCTGTATTTTCTCAGAATGTAGGTTCAGGTGCTCAGTTCTAGGTTTGACAGTGATTCTTCGAGCACACTGTTCTACATCCTCTATTGTGATGAGTCCTCATGTTCCGAGGACATAATGTCTGATGTTGGTTTCACAAAATTGTTTATATTTGATAATTGAGTATGAGTCAGTTGGCGCATGTCTCAATGGCTCGCTGGTTCTATTGATTCTTTTAGAGGCTTGTCAGACTAGTATAGATATTTAGAGTTGACTAATAAGTCGTATTTTGTTATCTTTCTGAAATTCTTTTATTCTTGGATGGTCATTATTCTGTTGATATTTGAGGGTTATTTATGGAAACCCCGTTAATTTGTGTTAAACTGAATGAAAATAGCTCAAAGGGTTAGCCTGGGGCTACTCATAGCCTCAAGCACCGTGTGATGCTACAGAACCCATTTTTGGGGCATTACAAACTTGGTATCAGAGCCTAAGATTTTAAGGTATCCTAGAGAGTCTGACAAGACATGTTAAGTAGAGTCTTGATCATCGGTGTGTAGCGCGCCACATCTATGAGCAAGAGGCTATAAGACGTTTTAGGAAAAAGTGTGATTCTTTCTTTCAGAAGTCTATCGTGCTTAAAGTGTCTCTCTCTGCTATTGGTTTATGCTCTCCTCTTTTAAAAATATGCCTCCACATCGAGTGAGAAGAAATAATAAATGTCTGGGAATTCTATTTCACCCAAGAGTCATTTTATCTCTTACCTTAAAGCTAGAAAGCTTATTTCCAAGGGGTGTATTTACCATTTTATTAGAGTCAAAGAAACTAAGTCGGAGACTCCAACTCTCCTGTCTGTTAACATCGTCAATGAGTTTTGTGATGTCTTTCTGAATGATCTCCCAGGGATACCTTTTGATAGAGAGATAGGGTTCGAGATTGATCTTCTTCCCGATACTCAGCCTATTTCTATTCTTCCTTACCATATGGCCCCTGTAGAACTTAAGGAGTTGAAAAAAAAACTCAAAGATCTACTAGATAAGGGTTTCATAAGGCCCAGTGTTTCTCTTTGGGGTGCTCCTGTGTTGTTTGTGAGAAAGAAAGATGGCTTTTTGCGTATGTGCATTGATTACCGCCAACTGAATAAAGTCACCGTAAAAAATAAGTATCCCCTTCCGAGAATAGATGATTTGTTTGACCAATTGCAAGGTGCAAGTTATTTCTCAAAGATAGACCTTCATTCTGGCTATCATCAACTCAAAGTTAGGGAGTGTGACATCTCGAAAACTGCTTTCCGAACTCACTATGGCCATTTTGAGTTTCTTGTTATGTCTTTCGGGTTAACTAATGCCCCAGCAGCTTTCATGGACCTCAAGAATTGAGTGTTCAGACCATATCTGGATATGTTTGTCATAGTGTTCATCAATGATATACTGGTGTACTCTCATAGTGAGGATGAACATTTTGATCATCTCCGAACTATCTTGCAAATCCTTAGAGATCATAAGTTGTTTGCCAAGTTCAGTAAGTATGAGTTTTCGATAAGGTCAGTTGCTTCTCTGGGTCATATCATTTCTTCCGAGGGTATTAGAGTTGATCCCCAAAAGGCCGAAGCTATTAAAAATTGGCCTAGACCTATTTCTCCAACTGATATCTAAAGTTTCTTAGGTTTAGCTGGCTATTATCGCCGTTTTGTTGAGGGTTTATCCTCTATAGCATCTCTAATGACTCGGTTGACCCAAAAGAAAGTGAAGTTCTTGTGGTCTGAATCTTATGAGAAGAGTTTTCAGGAGTTGAAGACTCGACTCACTTCAGCCCCTGTTTTGACTTTGCCTGATGGTGTTGATGGTTTTATGGGGTACTGTGATGCTTCAAGAGTTGGTTTGGGTTGCGTATTGATGCAGAAGGTTAAGGTGATAGCTTATGCTTCTAGACAGTTGAAACCTTATGAGAAAAATTACCCCACCCATGAACTTGAGTTGGCTGCTGTTGTGTTGCTTTGAAAATCTGGAGACACTATTTGTATGGTGTCCATGTTGATGTTTTCACTGATCAAAAAAGTTTGCAGTATGTGTTTACCCAGAGAGAATTAAATCTTAAGCAAAGACGATGATTAGAATTGTTAAAGGACTATGATATGAGTGTGTTGTACCATTCGGGAAAGGCCAATATTGTGGCGGATACCCTAAGTAGAGTTTTAATGGGTAGTGTTTCGCATGTGGTAGAAGGTAAGAAAGAGTTGGCTTGTGATGTACATCATTTGGCTAGATTGAGGGTTAGGTTATTTGACTCTGCTGAAGGTAGTATAGGGGTTCAAAGTAGTTTCGAATCCTCCTTGGTTTTGGAAGTGAAGAAAAAGCAATACTTAGATGCAAGTTTGGTCAGACTGAAGGAATCAGTCAAGGGCCAAAAAGTAGAGGTTTTCTCCCAAGGGGGAGATGGTTTGTTGAGATTGCAGGGTAGATTGTGTGTCCCGAATGTTGATGATCTGAGATAGAAAATTATAGTTGAAGCGCACGGGGCACGATATTCTATTCATCTTGGTGCCACCAAGATGTACCGAGACTTATGGAAAATCTATTGATGGAGTGGCATGAAGAAAGATATAGCAGTGTTTGTAGCTAAGTGTGAAACATGCAAAAAGGGTTAAGGTTGAACACCAAAGACCTGGTGGTATGATGCAAGATTTTAGTATTCCCACTTGGAAGTGGGAAGAGATAAATATGGACTTCGTGATTGGTTTACCTCTTTCTCGACGCCATCATGATTCCATTTGGGTTGTGGTTTAGGTTGACTAAGTCTGCTCATTTCTTGCCTGTTCATACTTTATATACTGCTGAGGATAACGCTAGATTGTATATCTGAGAGATAGTCAGATTGCATGGAGTTCCCTTGTCTATCATTTTGGATAGGGGTACTCAGTTCACTTCACAATTTTGGAAAGCTTTTTAGAAGGGTCTTGGTACCCAAGTTCTTTTGAGTTCTGCTTTTCATCCGCAGACTGATAGTCAGGTTGAGTGGACCATCCAGACCTTAGAGGATATGTTGAGAGCTTGTGCACTTGACTTTAAGGGAAGTTGGGATGATCACTTATCATTGATAGAGTTTGCTTACAATAATAGTTTCCACTATAGTATTGGCATGGCTCCATTTAAAGCCTTATATGGGAGGAAGTGTAGATCACCCATAGGTTAGTTCGAGGTAGGTGAAGCAGATGTGAGTGGTCCTAATTCAGTATTTGAGGCTATGGAAAAAGTTAAGTTGATTAGGAAAATATTGAAAACTATGCAGAGTCATCAGAAGTCATATGCAGATGTTAGAAGGAGAGACCTTGAGTTTGAAGTTGGCGACCTAGTGTATCTAAAAATTTCACCCATGAGGGGGGTGAAGAGATTTGGAAAGAAGGGGAAGCTTAGTCCCCGTTATTTTGGTCCTTACAAAATTATTAGCCGTGTTGGTAAGGTATCTTATAAGGTCGAGTTGCCTTCCGAGTTGTCCTCTGTTCATCCAATATTCCATGTCTCCATGCTTAGAAAGCATATTAGTGATGCTGTGGTAGTGGATTCCTCTGTGAGTGATGACATTCAAGAAAATCTTTCTTTTGATGAGATTCCTATTGAGATTCTTGATTTCAGTGTCCAAAGACTAAGGAACAAAGAAGTTCCCTTGGTCAACGTGTTGTGGCAAAACCAATCTGGTGAGGGTGCAACTTGGGAAGCTGAGGCGGATATGCGATCCAAGTACCTGCACATATTTTCTGCGAACTCTGATCAAGCCGAAGGTACTGTTCTTTCCTAAATCATGCACTTTTGATAAAAGTTGCAGCAGTTCAGCTGTCATTTATTATGTGTTCAGCTGTAGTTTCTTGAATTTATGCATTCTATGTTGCATTAGGAGTGAGAAACGATGTGGTGATGAGTCTAACAAATGGTTTCAGCTGTATGCTCTATTGCCTATCTAATCTTGGCATATCTAGCGTCATTCGAGGACGAATGTTTCCAAGGGGGGATGATGTAATACCCCGGGAAATTTTTTGTTGAAATTTTGTGCGTAAACGTGTTAGGTTCAATCTTCTAGAATGAATTATAAATTTTTCATATTGAATGTCTTAGATTATGACCCACCATTGAGTAGATTATCGAATAATCTTTCCAATGATATGTGGATCATCCAAAATGGACACCCGAGCGATGAGTTATGAACATTCCGATCGAACCGTGAATAGTAGTGAACAGTAAAATATGCAGGAAAAAGTACTGAGGCTTGGTGTATTTTTTCTCCAACTTTAAACGATCATAAATCCTTGTACATAATAATCTGGGTGATCTACTATATATAAACGGAAAGATCTGAGAGTCCTCTTTCCAATGAAATTGGTTTCATCCAATTTGTTTATCGAAGTAAAAAGTTATGATCGATCTACTTCAGCCTATCAAAAACAAATTATTGCATCAACTTCAAACAATCATAACTCCTTGTACACAATGATCTAGGTGAGATACTATGTATCAACGAAAAGATATGAGAGTCCTCTTTCTAATGAAATTGGTTTCATCCAATTTGAATATCGGAGTAAAACTTTATGGTTGATCTACTTCAGACTATCAAAACAGTCCATCAAAGGACAGATTCAAGAATTATTTGATTTTTAGGGGCGTTTTGGTCATTTCCCCTCACCCAAAATCCGTCCAAACCCTATATTAAAGCCTATTAGAAGTATTATATGTTATATTTCATCAAATTCCCTCAAAAATAAAATCCTAAGCTCCTACATCCAACTTCAAGAACCTCCAAAGTTCACCATTAATTCTGCAAATTTATTAAAGATTCCAAGTTCCTAGTTCAAGAACTTCAAGAACCTCCAAAGTTCACCATTAATACTGCAAATTTATTCAAGATTCCAAGTTCTTAGTTCAAGAACTCCAAGAACCATCATTCAAAGGCATGATTAACATCTCAAAAATTGGTATCGATCTAAAGTTTATCATTCAAGGTATGTGGGGTTTTTCAACAAGAACTCTCTTTCGTTCTTGTGCCCAAAAGTAATTTTCTTTACAAAGGCATGATTTTTATTTGATTTTTACAAATTTGAAGCATGAACCCATAGCTTATGATGATTATTATGAAATCTTGATATTTATAATTTTGAAAGATGAATTTACATGTGTGGAGATATAAAGCATGAATCTTGAACGTATTTATCATGATTTTGATATTTGGGTCATGAATCCCCATTGGAAATTGTGTTTTTTTAGAAAGTATGTGTTATAAGCACGTTGATGTTGAATATTTGAGATATTTTGAATGATTTGACCTTTTGGTCTTAATGGAGTTGTTTTGAACTCGAGTTTGAAAGAAATGCACAACGTGGTTGATTTTGATAGATGGGAAGCATAATGGTTCCCGATGTATATTTATATATTACTAAAATTGTTTTGTTGTGGATTGTCTTTAAAATTATATGAGCTAAGTCCAGGAGAAATCTTTAGCACCGAGTGGGAGGTATAAAGCGATCTTACTTCCCTAGAACTATGTGCCCCTATGGAGTGAGCCTGAGGTTGATTTATATAGCGATCACTAGTTTGTATGGATTTGATATCGATAGTCCTACTTTGATGGAAAGGATAGGATGGCTCTCCCCAACGTGGTTTGTATGTTGGACTCCATGTAGCTCACATGGTTTATGTCGGTTATAGGATCTCCCAGTATATGTGTGTTTCCTTGTGTGTATGGCGAATGATGAAGTGATTTGAAAGTGGAATTGTGAAAGTTATTCTTTCGAAAGATTTAAATGATATTTACATTATGAGAATTGATATTCTTGATGAAGTGAAAGTGATTAACAAATTATATGAGGACTCACATGTGTTATTGTACTTATTTCATCCTTTCATGATTATGATGATTTTCTTCAGGCTATGCGAGTCTTTCATACATCCTGAATATTTCTTATAAATATTTATGATGATGATGATTATACAACTGCATATACCCCTATATAATCGGTTCCTTTCCATGGTACTGACCCACATCTTCGGATGTGGGCTGTATTTTCTCAGAATATAGGTTCAGGTGCTCAGTTCTAGGTTCGACAGTAATTCTTCGAGCACGCTGTTCTACATCCTCTGTTGTGGTGAGTCCTCATGTTCCGAGGATGTGATGTCTAATGTTGGTTTCACGGAATTGTTTACATTTGATAACTAAGTATGAGTCAGTTGGGGCATGTCTCAATGGCTCGCTGGTTTTATTGATTCTCTTAGAGGCTTGTCAGGCTAGTATAGATGTTGGAAGTTGACTAATAAGTTGTATTTTGTTATCTTTCTGAAATTTTTTTATTCTTGGATAATGATTACTCTACTGATATTTGAGGGTCATTTATGGAAACCCCATTGATTCGTGTTGAACTGAATGAAAATAGCTCAAAGTGTTAGCTTGGGGCTACTCGTAGCCTCAAGCACCGTGTGATGCTCCAGAACCCATTTTCGGGGCGTTACATATATGATCTTTCCTTCCTTTAAGTTTGGATGTCTTATGTGATGTTTGTGTGCTTTCTTCTTTTGTTTAGATCTCGATTGATTCTTTATTGATCTTGTTTTGTAGTAATTCCTATTCTGCTGTAATTCTGGGCTAATGATTCTTCTTTTCTTTCTTTCAGCATATTTGATTTATTTGCCATGTTTGTTAGAATGTAGTAATCTTCTTGCGATTGATTTTCCTTCCTGTTATGGAGCCGGCTTCCTTCATCAGTGGTATTTAATATCCTACAAGGATCCACTAGTTAGTTTGTCATTATTAAAATATAAACTTTGGAGGCTAACAATTTCCCCTTTTTGATAATTACAAATATAAACATGTGTAAACATTAGTTGACTTCCCTGTCGTCAATTTGCTTCCCCTGACTTTGTAAGCATCAGTTGACTTTTGTACTCCCTGACTTGTAGGCATCAGTCCACTTTTGCTCCCCCTGACTTGTAGGCATCTTTGCTGCTTAAGAATGTTAAATTGACAGTCAACCTTGAAAGTTGACAGTCAACTTTCTCCTGACTGATAAGTACTTCCTTTTCCTGTCTTTCTCCCCCTTTTGGTATAATTAAAAAAAATGGAAAGCAACAGAAAGAGAATAGTACATAAAGTAGAGCATATAACTAAGAACATATATGCATCACATAGTCCATATAGATAGAGGTAGTAGATAACCATGGATAGTTAAAACTAAACATAGCAAATAAAATTGTCAGATAGTAAAAATCATCTTTACAACAAAAAGTACAAGGGATAGGACCCCTTTTTGAAAAAGAAGATCATAATTCAATATTTTGCTAGAACGTAGGTGAGAGTGTTACGCATGTTGTGATAGAACTTAACATAAGATTTTTCAACATTTTTAATGAAGGAAGAGTAGGAATTTTAAACATAGACAACTAGATTATCATTTGAGGAAGAGACTTGGGATTTCAAAGAGTCCATGCTAGAGAGCACTCGAGAGAGAGAGCACTCAAGAGAACAACTTAACTCCTCCTTGTTTGATCCCATCAAGCCCCATCGGACCATACCTATTTCAAATCTTGTAGTTTTCCCAAGGTCCAAGAGCTTGGCAGTAAACTATTGGAGTTTCATGATGCCTTCCTCTATATTCTTGAATTGCTGCTTAAATACTTCAAGATCTTTCAACAGAGAGATAAAGCGATTAGAGATAGACTTACATACCTTAGGAGGCTCGGCGTTTGCACGGGAAGATTTCTTCCTGCACCACTTATTTTCTACTAGGACATATCCCATGATGCTGAAGGTTCTAGATGATGCATTGGCTTCCCTTTTGCTCTCAAGAATGTGTTCCCGAATCCAAGTTGCACAATTTATTTTGATTTTCTTGACTAGACAATAAAGTATAAAGACATGATGACAAGTGATATTTCTATGATATCCCTTTCTAGAAATCAGAGTGGTGGAAACTATATGGGCCATAATGCAATATTTGAAACCAAGAGATAGGGCACCAAAGTTGGTTAACGCAGAGTTATAATTAGATAGGAACTTTATCACTTTCTTAAAGCCCACTTCAAAGTCCTTGGGCCGGTTATTGTTCATGATGGGTACTGTATCGGAGAACTTTGTATCAAAAACATCTTCAAATAGAAAGTTATTCAAGACAATTCTTATCCCTAGTACAAGAGTCTTAAATTCATCACTGTCTTGGGAAAGTCAAAGATTGGCATAAAATATGGGGACAGGGTCTTCGTAAACTAGTATTCCATAGAGGCAGAACAGTAAGGAAAGATCTTGAAATTTGAAAAAGTGATTGTTTTTGCAAGATTTATCTCTTAGAACATTAAGATTGACGACGTGACTGGGTACGATGGAGTGATTTTTTAAGGAGAGGAATTTTTCTTTGTGAGAGTTTGTCCAGAAATGGTGTATCTCTTTTGGAGGAAGAGGGATTGAGGGATTTGGATAGGTTTTCACTACTGAAGAGACATGGCTAGGAGATGATTGTCATCTCTTGAGAAGAGTAAACTATGATGAGGACTCATCTGAGGATTTTTAAAGGGGAATAGGAACTTCAGAGGAAATTTTTGAAATATTGGCCATTGATAGAATTTTTTGGCGAGAGAGAGAGAGAAAAGAAGAGTTTTAAAATAGGAGAGAGAAGGATAAAGAGGGATGGTTTATGAGAACTTGTGGAGGCAACTATTGGGAGTAGATATGAATGGAGAAATGAAAGACATAAGGTGATCGGGGACTATTGGAGAAGAAGATATATAGTCTGGGGTAGGGTGAATAGCGGAAGAGGTTGTATGGGAAATGATTATGCAATGATGGTAGCCTATTAAAAAAGTGTGCCTTTTTGAAAAAGTTGAAAATTTGAATTAATCAAAGAGAATATTGTGGTAAAAAAAATAACTTATGAGATATAAATGCAAAATATTTTTAAATATCTTTCCTATAGTAAAAACGATTTGACTAAGTAAAATGATTTGTGTCAAAAAATGTTACTCATTTGACACACGAATTTTAAAATACAAAATATTTTGTTGCTAAAAAAAATCCAATCAAGAACATAACAATCCAACATACTTAGCCCTAAATGCATAGAATAATTTAAGTAGACAATTAATATATTATTGTCACAAGTTCTGGGCATAAAGATAAGCTAAAATCAAGTAGTTGGCATAGGATTCAGAGAACAATTTCGTAGAGTAGTGAATACTGCTCCGGTTGCTGGTGAGTCAACGAAAGTTTTGTTCCTGGCTGAGTTCTTCGTTAGAATGGCCAAAAATTTTCACAAAAAGATGTTAGAATTAACAAGAAGTTATATAGAAAAAATAAACCCCCCTTTTAATTAATAGAAGCAGCAATGAAAGAACAATTTGCATTAGATTTTGACCTTATCATAAGATAAAGAGATTTAAGGCAGAATTCTTTCTGGAGGGAAAACATCTTTTATTATTTTACCGGTTCAGTTGTAATAATTGACTCTAAAGGGGGTGTAGTCGACTCTGATGATATTTCTTTCGCAGCTGTCACCGAATCTGGCATATTTTTGGTGACAACTTTTTCTCGTTTTTGGAAATACTTCTGGAACATCCGCCATCAATTCCTTATTGTTATGGATCTTGAAGACATGTTCCCACTACACAAGGATATTAATTCTACTTACGTACCTATACATTTTTAGGCTTATGCCTGCAGCTATAGGATTTGTGCCCTCTCTATCCACAGATAAAACAAAGAGGCCCTCGATATGAGAAATAGTTCTTAGCTTATTTAAACGACCTTGATAATGAACTCGAGTATTTTTTTAACAAGTTCGATCTTATAAAACTATGGCTTGGGGATGCTCAAAAATTGTTTAATTTTATTTTTGCATCACCAAGCTCTTCATGAAGTAGGTCAATTTCAATTTGACATGCTTTAATTTCAATTTGCCAATTTTGTTGTTTCTCTTTGAGTTTTTTTTTAAAATTTACCTTCGCAACATTTCTTTTCTTGGGTAAGTTTGTTATTCTTATCTTTAACTTTTTGAAGTTCGTAAGTGATCATATCAAGGTTAGATTCAAAATTTTACAATTATGGCAATCAAGTAGTCTTACCTCGCTAGATTCACCAGTTAGAATAAAGCACATATTTGTGACTTCTACCTCTTCTTTTGTTTTATTTTCATCACTCCAGCTCCAAATTTTTGATTTTTCCTGGACGTTCTTCTTTTTAATTTAGGACAATTCTGTTTGAAGTGACTAGGATTTCCACAGTAGTAGCATCTTTCAATATTTCTTATGGAATTATTACTTTTGACTATTTGGGATCCTAGTTGTCTCTGTCTTATGGTATGCCTTACCCCACGGTGGATGAGGGCTATTAATTATCTATTAGTATCATCTAGAATGTCCTCATCTCCGATTGGAGCAACAGTAAAGGCCACTGGTTTCTTTTTTTCATCTTTGTGAAACCTGTTGCTATAATTTTTCTCATATGCGATAAGGTTGCCTCGTAGTTTATCATATGTCATGTTGTGGAGATCTCCATCTTCTAGAATGGTAGCCTTTGTTTCTCAAGTATTTAGGAGACTTCAGACCATCTTCTGAACTTGCAGGCTGTGCAAATAAATCATCCTCAGTGATTTTAGTTCACACGTAATCTTACTTAATCTTGAGAACATTCATTCAACGTCCTCATTTTCCTCTATTTTGAACAACTGATATTCATTTACAAGATCAACAATTTTTGACTTCTTGATCTTTGTGGTTCCTTCATAGGTTACCTCAAATTTATCCCACATTTCTTTTGTTGTCTCACACTTTGAAATCTTGTCGTATTCTTTTTCGCTAACAGCACACAAAAGAAAACTTATAACATGTGCGTTAGTTTGAATTACCTCTTGCTATTCTTTGGTGACCTTGAAGCTTTCAAGGTCTTCTATGTCAGGACTGCTAGATTTCTTGTCTTTGTTCATAGAATTCTCTTTAAGTCCTGGAATTGGTTTTGGACCATTCTTGATGACAACCCAGTCTTGAAAGTCATTTGATTAGACAAAGATTCTACACCTATTCTACCAATAAGGGTAATGTTGTCCATTAAAGTATGGTGGTCTTGTGGAATAGTGACCATTTCGGAGAAGAGCACCAGGAATTTAATACTGGTCCATCTGATCTATGCTCACTTGTGGTTAGGCAATGCTATATATGAGACATTTCTCTGATACCAATTGAAATTCAAAAGGGGGTGAATTGAAATTTTATATTGTGAGTCCACTACTGACTCCTCACAATCGACTCGCCTACAGATCAAAACACCACACAATCGAATTAAACTTAAATAGGTAAGCACATAAATAATAAACCATAAAGTAAATAACACAAATATTTATCGTGGTTCGGCACACCAATCCAGTGCCTATGTCTAGTCTCCTTAGGTTTTAAATTTCCTTTAGATCGTTGAATGTTTGGTTCGAGTATAATGATATTAACCAACTTTTGAAGACTTATTTTGCTCTTCAGATCTTGTGACATAGCTTCAGTTGATGTTACAAAGATGACTCGATCCTACTCCTTATATAACAGAAGTAAACTAACGTTACAGATCTTTATAATACTAAGAATGAGACACTTTAAATTTTCTCCTTGAAGTTACATAAAGAATGTATGTCTTCGGTCTTCTTATTTTATAGTCTTCGATTGCTATTCTTAATAAGGAAACCTAAGAGATTTCTTCTCAATCAATTACTTAGATTGATTCCTTAATTGAGGAGTACAACCATTTGATATGTCCATATCAGATATGTCCATATAGGCTTTAGATCACGTCCATATCAAATATGTTTGTGGACTTTCCTTCCTTTTAGTTTGGATATCTTATGTAATGATTGCATTATGTTTTTAGATCTTGATTGATTCTTGATTGATCTTGTTCTGTCGTGATTCATGTTCTGTCGTAATTCTGGGATAATGATTCTTCTTTCCTTTCTTTTAATTTGATTTATCTGTCATATTTGTTAGAATGCCATAATATTTTTGCGATTGATTATCCTTCCTTTTCTAGAGTCAGCTTCCTTCATCAGTGGTCTTTAATGTCCTGCAAGGATTCACTAGTTAGTTTATCATTATTAAAATATAAACCTTGGAGGCTAACATTTAATACTTATAAGAAGGACAAGGAATTTGATATAACCAAGGTAGATAGAATATAGACAACCATCCTAAAACCTAGTACTGTCGGTACAATAGCAACTACACATATACTATAAGTTCTGAAATAGTCACTACAAGCTATCTCGAAAACAAAAGATTAGACATAGATAAATAGAAGTATTAAAGGGGTAACTCCATATCCAAGAGCGCACCCAATCTCCGAAATCCAATCAAAGCATGAGCATTGAATCAATGGTGGAAACTAGTCCTCGAATCTACACCAAAAAGAAACAAAAGTGTAGTATGAATACCAACACCACAGGTACTCGGTAGGCATCATCAGCAAACTGAGCTAAATACTTATATAGATATGATAAAATGTAGGATAAAGTAAGCTAAGTCAAGATAAAAGGTCAAACTTAGAAATAAACTCTAACATTGCTATGCATATATGAATCAATAAATTTGAGATAATAATGTGTAGAGCACACGATTATATGTACTAAATTAGCCCCCATAAGCGAATAAGTACGGAAAAGTAAATAACCTAATTACACCCCCGTAAGCTTGGAAGGTATAATCAAAGAAAAGTAAATAACTAGGTAACCATAATCTACCAACGATCCTACCATGATAAAAAAACCCAACTATACCGTATCACATCATAACCAACTATCAGTTGCCAAACTTAAATCGGTGCTTATATCATCAAATATCATAATCAATTATCGAACTTTAATCGGTGCTATATCATAAACATAATAATCAATTAATGTACTTGAACTGGTGCTGATATCACAATACCATAATCAAATTACTGGGTTTTACCCAAAATAATATTATCTCGAAAAATCAAACCTTAAGTATCTATTCTCCTTAATCTCATAATAGATATTTCAAAATGCAAACAAGTATATAAAGGTCTACCAAAACTATATCAGGTCTTAGCATATGGCAGGCTGGATAGGCCGAATTCTATTCCCCGAATCCAATGTAAGGCAAATTCTACCTCAGACCAGGCTATTGTATCTAAATCCACTTTTAGACGTTAAACAAGCATTAATTAGCCCTAAGATAAAATTCAACCAAAAACATGAGCAACAAATTCAATTATGCCTATACATTTCAAGATAGCCTAAATAGTTTAACTAACCCAAATATAATGATAAAACAACCAACACCTAAATCCCATGCCAAATCTATCATAGTATAATAATCAATACTACAAAATAGCTTAATCCATGAAGAGGGTAAACTTAGCCTACTTGGATGCTAAAGAAAAGCCCAAAAATATGCTTAACCAGTGATTTTCCCTTTTGAGAAGCTTTTACAAGGTGCCACCCAATTAAAATCACAATCTACTCATCAAGATGAGAACAATGATACCGATATTGCACTATTGTGTTTCAAGTCGAAAAATCATGTAGAATCTAATGTGGGGCCTATTTACGGAATTGCACGATCGAATCCAACACAATGCCTCTCTATGCTCAAGGAATATTTTGCTAAAAAATGGGTGAATTCTAAGCTCCAATAGTGCTAAAATTGAGTCACCAAGTTTTTTTGGGGGGATTTAGGTAAATTATAGGAAAATTAACTTTGAAAATAATGCAATCATACCTATAATTCGATGAGAAATCATGTAAATAAATCTTATCTAAGCTCCAAGATCACCGACAAATGTTCCTGCGTGTTTTCTCACTTTTAGGGTTCTAATATCCTAAGAATGGGTAAAAAATGTAGAAAAATAGGTTAAGTGAGCTATTTATCCCCTTTATAAGTGCACGGATATCAATTAAGCAAGCTTCAGGTTGCTTAACTGATACTTTTGTTCTAGAATTCCTATCACTTACGTGATAAACCTATCGCTTACGCGATTAGCCTATCACTTATACGATATCTAGCTGCCTGCATAAGTGTCGCGTATATCATAACCCAATTCACGAGTCATGATGGCACCCACTATGATCCACCAATAGGTAAGCCAATACTAACTATAGGCTACTTTGGTAGAATTGCCCACTAGGCTTAAATACACGAAAATAATCATAATCAATAGTGTTCCATTAAGAGAGGATAATTAAAATACGAATATCGATCCCATGACTTTGTAATATTAGTAAAAGAGCATCTAAGTATGAAAGTAGGAAATACAACCCAAAAGTATAGAATAGCCAATAATTCTATCTCGAATACAAAATATGATCAAGGATAGAGGGAACTAGGAGACTCAAAACTCAAAGAGCTCACCCTGTCTCTGAAAGATCAATAATTATGAACTCAACTAAGTGACTACAACTAGTACTCGGGTCAGCATAAAAAAGGTACAGAAGTGTCATATGAGTACCAATACAACAAATTCTCAATAGGCATCATCAACTGACTGAGCTAAATTATGATATTAAGATGACATAAAGAAAGATAATATCTCTAAGTCAAGGTATAGAATCCAACCTAAATCATCTTCATCATCACAATATAAAATAAATGATTAACATGAATGACAATATGACATAGCATATTAATGAACACCAATACCATCATAAATAGAAGTAATTGTTTTGAAATCGTAAAGCGATACTATTACAATGACAACCACATAAATACCAAGTTGGAGCATATACGTCCATCAGAGCATAAAGTAAAAGAACTCACCATGGCGTCCTATACCACCAGGGAGTACACCAAAAAGAGCATAAAGTAAAGAACCCATCACGACTTCCCATACAACTGGAGAGTGCATCAAAGGATCAAATGAAACATAAATTGACATATAACTGATTTTCTCAATTTGCATGGTTTTCCACATTTCCCATCAACAGTCACTTTACCAACAATTATAATTATCAACCATTACCGCAAAGAACTAATATTTACAAAGGTATTAATACGCATGATCATATTACCATATAGAGGTCTACCTCATCAATATATCATACTTAGTCATTATTAGCTAACCAAAGATGATTATTAATAGCTCACTAATTCTCTAGTCATCATATGTACTCTAATTATTAGCCTAACCAATTCTTACATAATCCTTATTCACATAATAGAAATTAACCATTATTCACTAAATAACCAACATCTAACATCTAGTCGGGGTTCACTTCAAGACCATAGACACTATTAAACAATTCACAATCCTAGTCATCATAATCCCACTAGTCACCATCTTGCAAAAGACTACTAATCATCATTCAAGCACTTACATAGCTAACTGTTAACATCGTTTATTATCAAGCATCATTAATATGTAAATCCATGATTAATACCTAATCGATATCATAACTTAGTCATTAATATCATTAATCATCATCAATGCTAAACTATTATCATCATTAACTACGTAACAACCATAATTACTAGTCACCTCATTTCAACTAAACAATGTCTATTAACTAGTACTCTAGACTTCTAGTCATCAAGTAAAATAGTCACTTAATAGGCTACTAGTTACCACATAGCGCATTCTAATATACAATATTCCTAAATTAGTCAATTTATCCAAGCCAAGCATGCACAGTAGGTGAATTCTTAGTTTTCACTAATGATTCTACTTACCAACTAGTTATAACTCAATATTTGGAATAGCCTTCTCTTACTCATTGTTTAACACTAACATGAGTTACACCTCTTAGAAAATAACTAGCTTTAAAGAATTATAACTGACAATACAAAAAATATTATCACCCCTCAAAGAACGTACAAATATAATCATATATAGGTAATCCAGATATAAACATATACGCTTACTATACCTAGCATTAATATATCCTTTGAACTTACCGGGCATCATCATAATCATCAATATATCCCCTGGACTTACCGGTCATCATCATATCTTCAATATATCCTACGGACTTATAGGACATCATCATAATAATAATATATCCTCCGAAATTAACAAGCATAATCATAACATTAATATATCCTTTAGACTTACCGAACATCATCATAACATTATATATCCCTCGGACTTATCGGACATCATAATATCATTAATATATCCTCTAGACTTAATTGGCATCATCATATCATATATATATATATATATCATTTAGACTTACCGGGTATCATTATATTATCAACACATATATAATTAATTCAATCAATAATAAATGTAAGCCCCACGAGGGATAAAGTGGAAGAGAAGTAAGGAAAGACATACCATCCTACCTCATAATTCATTATCAACATAATATATTAATAGGTGCATGAAAAAATATACTTATATGGTATAGACACTGAATGCATTATCGAACCTAATAAGATCAATAGCATGGTCATACAAGCCATGGTTTATCCCTTCTAGAGCCCCTCTTTATTAGCATAATACGCATTATTAGCGAATAATAAGCTAAACGAGGGAAAACAAAGGTGTATAAATGCTCTCTGTTACCAAAATTGCATGCCCTATGCCTCCACAATTGTGGTCAAGTCAGTTTAAATGACCATTCGACTACCCATTTTTTTACACTCCATCTCTTAATTTTCTCTCAATTGCACTAATTTTTTGTCATAATTTGGGATCCAAAAGTACTGTAACATCATACTTGCAACCGTACTTCAGTATGTGCTTTGAATACGTGCTTTAATTTCTTGTATAGTTCGTAGAATGCATAAAATAGGGTAGGCCTAAAATTCAGCTTTTCATTATTAAATTATTATTTGTTTGTACTTGTATAGTGGTTCGATGTTTTAAATGGTATGCACACATATAGGGAAGTATTGAGTACCCACATTATGTTAAAAATTGAGAGAAATATAGTGTGCACACCAAGTTCTTGATCAAATGACCATACGAGGTCATAAGTAGTTGTTTTTACATTCTTAGGGCATGATCGAGTGCTTAGGAAGCTAGTTCAATGTTCTTAATGATAAATTTCTATTTTGGAACATGATTTGGCCTTGAAATAGGAGTTTTATGTTTTTGAAAATTTGGCCTGATTTGGGGTCAAATACCGTGCTCGCGATCATTAGATTATGATGGCGGTCATTGGATCACGATTATGGTACCGCAATTACAGCTCATCGATCTATGATTGCGATATCTGAGGCTAAATTTAAGCCTAGGCCAAAAATCCCGCAATTTTAATTCTTATACAAAATCCACCAAGTAACTATCCCATGAGCTTAATGAGACAACATTTTATAGTTTGTGCATGAAAATATTAATGATGAGTGTTGTTGTGTTTTTTTATGTTTTTTAGGTTTACATCATAGGAGATTTTGACCAAGTTCATTTCATGGCTCCCGAGTGCCACAACCTGAACTATGATGATCTTCCAAAAACAAAGATACTTTTAGAGAGGGGAATATGTTTAGAGTAAGTGCCGGAATAGCATTCAACATTTTATAATAGGATCATAGCCATCGGGTGGAGATGTTTTGCCTTAGATCCTTGGAGAGAAAATGAGTAGTACGTAGGGTAATTCTATGCTAACCTTATCGTTGTATCTTTCTCTAACTCGATCATTAGGATCCAAGGAAAAAAGGTAAACTTTAGAGCTGAACATATTAGTTACATATATGGGCTCCCAAATGCTAATATGGATCAATTATAGGAAAAAGAGTGTGAACTAGGGAGTTTGATAGGGAAGAAGTTATGTCCGGATAAGGAGGTTCCTTGGGTGGTTACCAAGACGAACAAATCAATGAATGATTTCACTATTGAGGCCCAAATATGGTTGACTATCATTTGTAGTCGGGTCTCCCCTTGTACCCACAAGACTGCAATTCAAGATTTTTGGTCCGAAAAATTGCTTAAATACTAGACTACATTCCATAAAATGTTGGTCGGCTTGTGATCTTTGATATGAAGTTCTTCAATAACCATGGTGGTATGCTTCTCTTATTCCCTTCTATGATTACTTAGTTGTGTAGGAGAGTTGAGGTTGTGGAGTACCTTGGAGATAATTAGGTTCACACTAGAACTCCTATTTATCCTCTAAAATTTAGGATAAGGGTGCACCCAAAAAGAGAAAGAAAATGAAGATCGACTTGGGAAAGTCAACAAATGAGGAGATAGAGCCTTGTAGGTCATCCACAGCTGTGCCCTTTGAGGATATCGGTGTTGATTTGAGGGAGATTTGGGTTCTTGTGTCAGGATTGCCTATGGGGCCAGGAGGGCCCTCCACTACCCGTAATTCATGTGTGGCTCGATTTGATTATGAGAAGTATTTGGCGGATCAACAAATATAAGGAGCCACCATTTCTAGGCTTGAGAGGGCGTACTCATCATTGGCAAAGTCTCACAGAGAGCTTCGGGACTCATATGAAAAGATAAAGAAAAGGGAGAAGAAGAGGGACAAGTTCTTCTGAAAGATGAGGAAAGGGTGAAGGGGCTTTGAGATGCCTCTACACCCCAAGACAAACTTTCTGTCTCCCGATTAAAGAGTGATGATGATACCCTAGCGGAGTGGTCTAGTTTGGATTATGCTCTAGATGATGTAGAGTCTGTGGGCGAGAGAATCTTTTGATATAGTTTCATGGAGCTCTTTTTCCACTCTTTATGCTTTATTGTTAATGTAGTGAGGTCACTGTAAGTTTTTTAGTTCGGGGTGCCAGTCTCCACATATATTTATCTGGGCTTGTATTATTGAGATATTTCTGGATATTTTATGTCATTTTGAATGATTATTATATTTATGGGTTGTAATATTCGAGCACTCTGATGGTTCCTACATTTTATAGATTAGTTGTTTGTTTTAGTTTTAAATTTATACTTTTATATTTATTTTGTTTATGGTGACATCGGATGAGCCTTTCCCTATGATAGATTGATTGATGAAATTATTAAGGAAAAATCATTGTGAATGGGTTTTGAGCCATGGATGCAGGGGAATTCTTAGTGCCCATAGCGTCAGAGCTACAAATGCAATGGAAGTCTAAGTACTTGTGGTATTTTAGATTTGGGATCACACTTATACCTATGGCAAAATCTGAGTAGCCATATGGTTTGCCCGTATGAGATCTGAAATGCGAGACAACGGCTTGGATTGGTGAAATAAATAGAAAATTGTGTGTGGTGAAAATTAGAAGCAAACCTCCATCTCTGTCCAAAAATATTTAAAAAATCAAAGGCATACATGTGAGCGACCTTGTAATAATACTTTACCTCTTTTTGTGACTCCAAATTTTTAGCTTGTAGAAATTGGTAAATAACTTTCTTTGTCTCTAGTGAGGAGGGAAATTGAGCCCCCTTAAAGAGTTTGTAGGCCATGTTCAGTGAAAATGTTTGTCTAAATCTCATGCATACTTGTACCATCTAGAACATGCACAGTTAGTCTCTCTAGTATAATATGGATTATGCTTGGTTAGTGAAATGATCCTAGGCTATCTCTGTGAACATATGAACCCACTTTAAGCCTAAATATCCTTCCCAAGCATAGAATAGTACCCTTAGATACCCAATTTGAGCCTTCAAGCCTTTCTTTGGCAACCACATTAAAAGTGTAACGCCCCAAACCTGGTGCTCAGAATGCTACACGATGCTCATAACCCTGAAGGACCACAAGCTAACCCATGACTGATATCTGTACCTGTACACTGCATAATATAACATAATAATGCAGAAACATGCACTGAAAGACCATAAGGTTCAATACTGAACAAAATCTAAATAATAAAACATCTGAGTGGGGTAATAGAATACCCAAAACAAAACTAAAAATACTAAAAATTGAAAAATAATAGTCTCCATCTAGTTTGAAAGCCTCTAATGTCTGAATAATCTGAATAGGGAGTTGATGGGATGTGTCCCTAACTAACTCCAACTAACAAGCTAATCAATAAGATAGTAAAGAAATAATCATGCCCTCGAAGGATAAAGACTCACTCCCGAGTTTGACTGCTGAAACTGGAATCTACTGCTGATTTACAACTTCTGTCTCTGAACCTATAGTGTAACATAAAAAGAAATCACCATAGTAGAAATGCGTCAGTACAATGGAATGTACTGAGTATACATAAGAGATGGGCTATATGCATGGATTCACATACATGATTATCGCTAACTGGCTGTCTAACATAAATGTGAGAATGCATGCATAAATACATAAATATAATTGACAATATGATACATAATTATTAACTGATATGGCTGAAAATATGTGTGACTATATTTGACAGTCCTGAATTCTGAAGAACTATCTAAGTTCTATTACTGAGACTGATTGACTGTATTTTACAGTCCTAATTCTGTAACATAAAACTGTGGGAAGTAGTTATCTAACCGACATGCCCCTGATATGCCATTATGGCTGAGTTGGGGTCCAATCTATTACCCTAATTAGAAGGGTGTCAATACTGCACCACTGGTAAGGACAAGCTGTGGGTGACCCTCATCTGATAGTATCCCTTGTACAAGAATGGTGGGGCCCTGATCTGACAGTGCTTATCCACCTTATCAACCCTTATCAACAGTGTTGATATCTCAACCTATGCGGGCTACATAGTCTTGGAATGTAAGGATGACTGCCAAGGATCACACCCTCATCTGATGGTGCGTGTACCTATCCTTGGGTTCACTCGATGCTAATTTCTACTCTCATCGAAATAGACACAGAATATGATTTACTGAACTGAACATAAGATGAATTACTGAATTTCATTGACTATCGAAATACTACTGATATTTGACAACTGACTGAGTTCATGAGATCATGGAGATTTTCCTGAGTCATAATACTATCTGAAGTTTAAGGATTCATAGCTTGACTGAGAGTATCGTGAAAACACGACATGTATCTAGGCACATAGCTAATGTTTTGAGTACAAGAACCCCCAGGACTTGATGGAAGAAAATGGAAAAACCAGGACTTTCTTGTATACATGATAATCATAATAATACATTTACTAAAGCATTTCATCAAACATGTGATAGGAATAAGCTTGTACATACATGGGGATTTCATGATATCATGCTAATTAGACACTTTTCCTTTATCTAGACATTTAATCAAACACATGGTAGGCTTAGAATGTGTAAACAACATCATGAAACAATTTACTGTCATGATTCAATTCTAATTTATTCATTCAAGGGTTTAGTCATAGGATTTCATAAATCTATACCTATACAAATCAACCAATATTGAATTTATCACTCATTCATGGAATATAATTCAATTACTCACTATCAACATAAACGAGAGCAGCCAAATCATGAAATTCATAAGAAAATTCATAACTTAAAGTTAGAAATGGGATTTTTGGGCTTCATGGATGAAAGAAGTCCATGAATGAATACTTTGCATACCTGGGTTAGGGTTCTTGATATTCTTGAACTTGAAGAATTGGAAATCCCTTAGTTCTTGAAGAAGATTGGATTTTGTTCTTGGAGATTAACGTTAGAGAGAAACTCCAATATTTGTTGTGAAATTATAATGAGAATATGATTTCAGTCCATATTTAACTAGGTATATAAATGGGTGGCAAAAGATTAAATATCCCCTTTAAAACGACTTGAAAATTCACTAAATGGAACCTGTGATGGATCGTGCGATGGTCCGTCAGTAGGTCAATGGTCCGTCATTTTGACCATCGTAGATAGACCAGAATAGGGTCTCACTACTTAGGTATAGATGGCTATTGCAACGGCCTATCGATGGGTCAACGGTTCATTATTTTGACCATCATAGGTAGACCAAAATAGGTTCTCACTCCTAGGTAGTGACGGCTCACGCAATGGTCCATCATTGGGTCGACGGTCCGTTATTTCGATCGTTGTAGGTGGACCAGAAGGTTAACCCACTGCCTTGGCTATGATTGTCTAAGAGACAGTCCATCTTTCTTGTACACGAATAGTTTTGCTAGTTCCATTTTGTATGGTGGAATAGAGATAGGTATGAGTATCTGGAAAAAGATCAATACCAAAGTCTATATCCCTTTCGGGAGGAATTCCTGAAAGATCTTTGGGAAAGACATCTGAATATTCATTCACTACTGGGACTGATTCAAGACTGGGAGTTTTAGAACTAGTGTCCTTAACTCGAATAAGATGATAGACACATCCTGTAGATATCCTTTTCCGTGCCTGAAGGTAGGAAATAAGTTGACCTTTGAAAACAAATACGCTACCCTTCCACTCTATGATAGGTTCATTCAGAAACTGAAATTGGACTATTCTGTTTCTGCAGTTGACTGTAGCATAGCAAGAATAAAGCCAATCCATGTCGAGAATGACATCAAATTCAGTCATCTCTAATTCGACTAAGTCTGCTAAGGTGACTTTCTGAGATATCATAACTACGCAGTTCCTATATACCCGCCTGGCTATGATGGTTTTACCCACTTGGGTAGAGACTAAAAAGATCTCTGCTAGAATTTCGCTACTGACTCTAAAATCAACTGCTATATAAGGAGTGACAAAAAACAAAGAAGCTCCTGGATCTAGCAAAGCGTAAATATGCACATGAAAGATCTATAACGTACCAGTAACCAAATCAGGAGAATTTTCCTGATCTTATCAGGATTGACGAGCAAAGAGATGATTTGGGTGTTGCCTACTAGTAGCACTAGTGGTGGCACCCTGCTAATTTGGGTGACCGGATTGAGCTGAGGAGCGGAGATGACTCTGATGACCTGACTGAGGGAAGTCTCTAACTCTGTGGCCTGGCTTGCCACAACCAAAACAGACATCGCTACCAGCTCTGCAAGCACCTTTGTGGTTCTTACCATAAGTTTGACAAAGGGGATTAGTTCGGGCATTGCTAACACTACCCTGAGACCTAGATCCTGGTGCTCTATCTCTATTACCCTCCCTGAACTTAGGAACTGGAGCACCAGCTGAAGAAGGAGATAGAACTAATGACTTAGGATAAAACTGAGAATAATTACCTCCCTCTGACTTACGCTGGCTAAAATTAAAGCTACATGTCCTAGCTTTCTTATTATGTTTTTCCCTCTGCTTAATCTTATGCACCTCTATCTGCTGAGCATGGTTCATAAGCCTGGCTAAAGTCATGTCACTATTCAGCATGGAGGATTTGCACTCATTTACCATGCTATCATTTACACCTGAAGCGAACTTACTCATCCTTGCCCTACTGTCTGCAACCACATAAGGGGCATATCTAACTAATTGAGTAAACTTAAGAGAATACTCTTTACGGTCATACTGTTGTACTTGAGGTTGATGAATTCTAGCACCTTAGACTCTCTAAGCTCTTGGGGAAAGAATCTATCTAAGAATGCAGTGACAAACTCCTCCCACTCTATAGGACCTGTATCATCTGACCTCTTTGACTTCTACTATTTGCACCAAGTTTGAGCCATATCCTGCAGCTAATACACAGCTAGCTCAAAACTCTAAATAGTAGTCACCCCATGATATCTGTCACCTTCTGAACCTGATCAATAAATTCCTGAGGGTCTTTATCTACTTTAGACCCGAGGAAGGTTGGAGGATTCATTCGGGTGAAGTCCCAAATTCTAGTTGCGGCTGAGTTAGCCACTGAATTGGCTGGAATAACTGTTGGCCATTCATTTTGAGTGGCAACTGACTGAGCAAGAGTAGTGAATGCAGCCTGAACTCCGCATGAGAAACATGATTGCCCAAAGGATCTTCAGGCTGAGGGGCTGACTGATTTTTATTTTTTCTTTTAGGAGGCATGTTCTGTAGAACAAAAGAAGAAATGGATTAGACTGAGAGATTGACTTGATATTATGCTCACTGGCACGTCATGAACACTGAAAAAAGGGAAACTATTCTTAAAACATCAAATAGCCTTTTGCACAAAAATATGGCGCGCAACACACCCATGTACAAGGCTCTACTAAATGCGGCTTTCAGACTTCTTAGGACTTTATTGAACCTTAGGCTCTAATACTAAGTTTGTAATGCCATAAACATGGTACCCGAAATGCTACACGGTGCTCAATACCCTGAAGGACCACAAGCTAACCCATGACTGATATATGTACCTGTACACTCCATAATATAACATAATAATACGGAAACATGCACTGAAAGGCCATAAGGTTCAATACTGAACAAAATCTAAATAATAAAATATTTTAGTGGGGTAATAGTGATAGGATGAGTATCTAAAAGAAGATCAATACCAAAACTGTAGGAAGCAGTTATCTAACCAACATGCCCCTAATACACCATTATGGCTGAGTTGGGGTCTAATCTATAACCCCAATTAGAAGGTTGTCAATACCGAACTACTGGTAAGGACAAGCTGTGGGTGACCCTCATCTGATAGTGTCCTCTATACGAGAACGGTGAGGCCTTTATCCGATAGTGCTTTTCCAACTCATCAGTACCCATCGATAGTGTTGATGTCTCAACCTATGCTAGCTACATAGTTCTGGAATGCAAGAATGACTGCTAAGGATCACACCCTCATCTGATGGTGTGTGTCCCCATTCTTAGGTTCACTCGGTGCTAATTTCTACTCCCATCAAAATGGACACTGAACATGATTTACTAAACTAAACATGAGATGAATTACTGAATTCTGTTGACTATCGAAACACTACTGATATCTGACAATTGACTGAGTTTATGAGATCATGGAGATTTTCCTGAGTTATAAGACTGTCTAATTTCTATGGATTCATAGCTTGACTGAGAGTATGGTGAAAACATGACATGGCTATAGGCACACAACTAATATTTCGGGTACAAGTACCCCCAAGACTCGATAGAAGGAGGACTCGATAGAAGGAAATAGACAAAGTAGGACTTTCTTGTATACATAATAATCATCACAATACATTTACTGAAGCATTTCATCAAACATATGATAGGCATAAGATTGTACATTCATGGGGATTTCATGATATCATGCTAATTAGACACTTTTCCTTTATCTAGGCATTTAATCAAACACATGGTAGGCTTAGAATGTGTAAACAACATCATACAACAATTTACTATCGTGATTCAATTCTAATTTAATCATTCAGGGGTTTAGTCATAGGATTTCATGAATCTATACCTATACAAATCAATCCATATTGAATTTAGCACTCATTCATGGAATACAATTCAATTACTTATTATCAACATAAATGAGAGCAGCCAAATCATGAAATTTATAAGAAAATTCATAACTTAAATTTAGAAAAAGGATTCTTGGGCTTCATGGACGAAACGAGTCCATGAATGAACACTATGTATACCTGGGTTAAGGTTCTTGATGTTCTTGAACTTGAAGAATTGGAAATTCCTTATTTCTTGAAGAAGATTGGATTTTGTTCTTGGAGATTAAGGTTAGAGAGAAACCCTAATATTTGTTGTGAAATTATAATGAGAATGTAATTTCTGGCCGAATTTAACTAGGTATATAAATGGGTGAAAAAAGGACCAAAAAGCCCCTTTAAAATAACTTGAAAATTTGCTAAATGGAACCTGCGATGGCTCGTACGACGGTCCATTTCTAGGTCAATGGTCCATCATTTTGACTGTTGTAGGTGGACCGAAATAGGGTCTCACTTCCTAGGTAGAGACGGCTCGTACGACAGTCCATCGTTGAGTCAACAATTCATTATTTTGACTATCGTAGGTGGACCAGAATACGTTCTCGCTGCCTAGGTAGCAATGGCTCATGCGACGGTCCATCGCTGGGTCGACAGTCTATCGTTTCGACCATCATAGGTAGACCATAAGGTTGACCCACTACCTTGGCTGCGATGTTCTAAGCGATGGTCCGCCGCTAGATCGATAGTCCGTCAACCTGGCAATTCTGACAACTCTCAGTAAAACGTCTATAACTTCTTCCCCTGATATCGAATTTTGATGAAATTGGTATTGATGGAAAGTTTATTCAATTTCTCATGTAATGGAGAGTGAAAATCATAAAAATACCATGTTAAAAAATGGTTTCAAGCAAAGAAAAGGCACGGGTATTACAATAAACCTTGAACTATTTAAGGTTTTCCCTCTATTGAACCCTAGCCTCCTTGAACATAAAAAATATGAATGAAACTTGAGGACAAAAACCTATGTTGGGGAGGTAAGTGTGAAAGAGATGACCTTGGGCCATAGTGATGTAAGTGGATTATTATGAGCTAAGATATGAAAAAGGTAAAAAAGAAGGGAATGATGCAAAGAAGAATAAGGCATAGACTGCAGTAGTAATAAGAAAATAGAAGATGCCTTCAAAAAAGATGGGTAAATCAAGGTAGATAAAATAGGCATGTGTAAAGTATGAAAACAAAAGAAGTGGTCCATGGTCAATAGTTGGATATAATAGTGTGATGTATATGTTCAAGAAGGGTATATCCACTTTGTTCCTAAATGGTATCCTCCCTTTCCACGAACCTACATTATAAGCTCAAAAATCTCTTTGAGATCTCCAACCTAGTGTATTCTTTGAAGTGGAAATTGAAAATAAAGTCAAGCCAATTGTATAGTACTTGTTAGCATCGAGTGTCTTTTTCTGTGAGAAAGAGAGCTTCACACTTAACTCTCATGCTGCATACTAGATAATTTGGTGTATGTGGGATATCCTTCTTATTAGGCGGCATGTAAATAATATGAGGTGAGTGATATTGTTGTCTTCTAAAAAATAATGACAAAGGGGAATAATGGAATTAATGTTAAAAGAGAGTCACTCCTAGAGTGTTAGTGACTGTTGCATGGTTGTTCTTTAACGTCCATTACATCTTTGAAATTTTATTTCATGTTAAGGGGTATCATGAGAATAACTTTGCCTATGTTTGAAGAGTTAATTATGGTAGCAATCAAGTTTGAAGTCATTGTGATCATTGGGTTGTATAAAAAGGGCTTAAATATACATTGTCTCATTGAGTAAGAGATAGTGTTGCATGAGGACAAATAAATGTTTAAGTTATGGGTTTTGATGAGTGGTGAATTTACCACTTATTTACATCCAAAATTGGTGCACACTACTATGATTTGAAGGTATGAATGAGACAAGTTTGTTAGTTGAATGCACTAATTTTCACATTTTGCAGGTATATAGGTGATGAGAAAGAAAGATGTGGACTTGAGCTAATAAAGGATCATAAAGAAAAGAGAAGTGTAGCTAGAAGACCTGGAGCAAAAATTGTTCTCATTTACTACAATTGTATCCTGAGGACTACAACCGCAGACAATAAAGTTTGGTCAATTATCTGCTATCACAGTAATCTTAGTGCAGTCACGGAAGATGTGATCGTGGGTTAGCAGGTTTATGCCCAAAGGGAAATTCTATAATTTCACATAGCCGACCCCAAATGCCTTAAAAGGCTAAAACCCTTTCCTATTTTATAGTACACACCTAGAACAATTGAATTTTGGATAATTTGTAACCCTACTAATTAGTAAAACTTTTGTGTTTGAATTTTCCAATTTGAGTTTGGTGAAATGGAAGTTAAATTGAATAATCTTCTTATTGTCCATTGCCATGGATACTTTGTATAAAACTTTTGGTATATCTCTTCTCTTTAACTTTATGAGTAGAAAATTTTTCTTTTCTTCGGATTATGTTTAACTGAGGTGCAATTATGTGTGGGTTGTGATGTATTTCTGTAGATTTTAGTGTCTTGATGATGGGTTTAACAATTGGTTGATTGAATTAGTTAGGTTTGTGGGTGAAAACCTCATATGCCCAAAATTGATTTGTGCGTGAAAACCCTAAGTTTTATAAATCTCTCATTATCTATGAAAGAGGGATGTAGGTGAGATTTTGGATACCATATCATCCTTGATAGAGGGATATGGGTGACAAGGTAATAGCGGACAATATTAGATGTAGTTTGTTCTCTTTTTACCATCTTAGAAATAAGGGTGAGTAGAGATTTAGCTATGTTTTGGGTATCTTTGTAGAGATAGGGATGCCGAATTGAGGTATTAGGTGGGTTTAATTTCTACACACTTGAGTTACCCAAAAAGGTCCAATGGGTGATAATTTTGAGAGTTTTTTGGCAAACTAGCCTAAAAAACATTCAACCTAGCCTACCATGTCATTGATGACTAGAATTTGCACAAAATTGTCTTGCACCCATACATAACTTGTCCTTAGGTAGGTAAAATCCCAAGATCCTTCTCATATTGAATTTTAAATCACAATTGTCACCTTTAGTTTGTCAACTTTAATAGACTTTGATAAAACCACATTCCAAACCACCACCACCACCCCATTTTAATTTATGCATTTTACTTTGTTTACATTACGAGTATTTTTTTAGTAACTATTAACACCGATAATATTAGAAGGCTAATTCCACTCTTCAAGATTTGACCTCAACATAAGTTGAGCTTTATTGACAACGATCGTCCTCTACCAAATGCAATTGTATAGGTGAGCGTGATCAACAACTTTAAGGATATTTTATTTCTGCTTCCATAAATCTTTGATGAATCATACCATTCATGCCTTCCCTAAACAAAAGTGATTCATCACAAAAATACATCTTTACATTAAATAGAAACCACTTTCTTTTATGATAATTCAGGTCCTCCAAAAGTACACTACTTACAACATAGCTAGCATAATCTACATACCAGGGTGAAACATTTCTCTAGATTTATATGAATTATTCATTAGGGAAAGTGTCATTACTATAAATTTCACCCTAATTCTCATGAATTGTTTTGAGGCAGGAAAGGTGATCAGCCACTTGGTTTTCATAGCCCTTTTGATATTTTACCTCAAAATCAAATTCTTGCAAGAGCAAGATACACCTAATAAGGCAAGGTTTTGCTCCTTCTTTTAAATAAGATATCTAAGGAAGGCATGGTCTAGCACTACCACTTTTTTACCCAACAAATAAACCTTAAATTTTTCAAAGGCATAAACAACTGCAAGCAACTCTTGCTTCATAACAAAATAGTTATGTTGGGCATCATTCAGTGATTTGATTGGATTGTATATTAGATAGAACAACTTCTATTTTTGTTGGCTTAGGACCGCTCTAAGACTAATACAACTTTTATCACACATTAGTTCAAATGGAAAGGACCAATCAGAGGCTACTATGATAAGAGCCAACACAAAGAGTTCCTTGAGATGATTAAACACCTTCAATAAAGCATCATTAAATTCAAAATTTACCTCCTTTTTAAGAAGTTTTTACAATTGGTAGGTGATCTTTGAGAAATTTTTTACGAATCACCTATAGAGACCAGTATGACTAAGGAAACTTCTAACACCCTTCACAGAGATAGAAGGAGGTAATTTAACAATTACCTTGTTTTTTACTTGATCCACTTGGATGTCATTCCCCGAGATCTTATATCCAAGAAAAATTCCCTCCTTAATCCTAAAGTTGCATTTTTTCCAATTCAAGACTAGGTTGGTTTCTACACACCTTTCAAGAACTTTGCTTAAATGTGCAAGTTATGACTCAAATGAATCCCCAACAATGGATACATCATGCATGAACACCTCATTTATTCCTCTACCATATCCATAAATATAGATAATATACATCTGTTAAAAGTGGCCAAAGCATTGCACAACTTAAAAGACATGCGTTTGAAAGTAAATGTACCATAAGGACAAGTGAAGGTGGTCTTTTCTTGGTCTTCTAGGTTGTTTCAAATTAGATTGTACCCCAAGAAACCATAAAGAAAGAAATACTACCCCAGCCCAGCTAGCCTATCCAACATTTGATCCATAAAGGGCATAGGAAAATAGTTATTCTCGGTCCATAATTTTAACTTACAATAGTCTGTTATAAGACCCTTAATGTTTCAATTAATTTATTTTTGACCTTCCCGTGATTGTAATATTGTTTTTTTACTTTAATAGTGTTTAGGGATGTTAAAAAGGTGTTTGGTGAAAGTTTCAAAAATTTTTAGAGGGATTCAGGGTTATTTTTATAGTGCAAGATAGTGAAGGTCCGCATTATTATTGTGTCACAGAGGTTACTCTCTATGATATTGGCATGACATGGAGGATAACCTTTGCAATATTTGCATACCATACCAAGGTGAAAATTTCATACAATTTTATTTTTATTCACTTGGGATGAGCGTCTTTTGGTATTAATACCTCTTCCACGACTTTTAAGCATAAAAGTTCCCCTTCCTACTAGTTTTGAATTATTAAACCCCCTTATTTAACTCTCAAATATCAAACCCAGAACATTTAAGGGTTTCATTATACATTCATAATCTAGGCTCCAAATATCATATTAATTATAAATTCTTGTGTGTTCCAAGCATGTATATCTTCCCAAAATGTTAATTTTACATTGTGGCAATTATTTAAAGGGTTTTCATGTGATTTAAATTATTTGTATGAAATTATGTTAAGGGTGTTGGTTGTTATTGATTTAATTACTTGTTCCATGATTTGAGTTGATTAATCATGTTTCAAATAGTTATTTTTGTGACTTAATTAGTACTTCTATTAAATGGTTGGGATGGGGAACATGCGTTTTCTTTAAAACGTGGATGAATTTTATGTTGGAATTGCATGAACCTTAATTCACTTTATGAATTTCATTTAAATTATGAAAAATTTCATGGTTTAATTTGTTATTAAACTCAACGTATTTCATATGGATAAAATGATTAAAATTTATTTTGGATGTCCTTGGTGGCCATGGATTGGATTTTAATAGAACTTGGAGAGTCAATGTGGTTGGGTGAATTGATTTGGCATCTGTGATTTTTCTTGCAAGCTTATTGGTATGAAAATACCAAGCGGTTACTGCCTTGATGAATAACACTATGGTTAATGGTTGGAATCATGTACTAAATGATTTTAATTTGGACTTAAAGGGGTTATATAGCTCTCCACGGGAGGTTGATGTCTTAGGGGGCCCGATACTGGAAAACATGTTTGCTGACATATGGGTATTTATGACCATGTGTATAGTTCACCTTTTATAATTTTTCTTTTAGAATTGTTGGAGCCTCGGTGGCTTTGGCCCTTCCTTGCATTTCTCCAATTCATACGGCTAGCATGCACTGGGTAATTTTTAGTAGCGGGAGCTGAACCCATATAGTCTGTTGGTTCCTTTAGGATGGTTAGAGCTACGCAATCCAAGTGGATGGTTTTAAATATCATGCATAAACCTTGTTCCCTATCTCTGCATCATATATATATGTATATTTGAATGTGTGTATATCATTTTTGAATGATTTTGGACTAATTTAATTATGATATTATTTTATCCCTTCTTTGAGTTACACATTAGCGCTTACCACACTAACTGTCCTAGGATGCTACATTGTTTCATAATTTAGGGGCTAAAGAAATTTCTTTAACCTATGTGAAGAGTTAGGTTGATTAGCACATTCATCGAATAGCTGTTAAGTGGTGAGCCTCAACCATTCAAAAGGCCTTATTATTTCCATATTCCTTTATTTATACTCAGTAATTTCAGATTGTTTTATTCACGATTTTAGGCATGTCCCAGCCTATTTGGTATTCTGAGTTTATAGGCTATTGTGGATAGATGTGGGTTGGTTGTTTGTTTGTTGACTCTTAGCTTTCATAGAGTTATCTGGTCATCTTTATTACTATTTAATATGATTCCGTATTTGTTGTTATACTTATTATTTTGTGCTCATGAGGTAGGTGATGGGGGTTGTCTCCAACCCATGGTGGAATTGAGATACCTATCATGTTCAGGACCTAGTTTGAGTTGGGACAAGCACTACTAGAAATTACTCTTATTGGAGCAAACATTTTGGGAATGTTTCTAAAAGCGTTGCTATAGAGGATCTATTGCAACGATTCCAACCATTGCAAAAAAAAATTGTTCTAATAAAACTATTTGATGTTATAACTGTTGCTATTGCTGCATAACCACTACAATAGTGTGTCTTATAGCAACAGTTACTTTAACCATTGCCATAAAATCATCTATAATATTACTTTATTTAAAAAAAAAAAAGGCTATTGCAACGGGTTTAATTTGTTATATGTTCTTGTATGGTCAAGTGGGGCAAAGAATATAATATTTCACTCTAATAGTTTTTCATAAAATTTTCAGTTGCTACATATATGTTAAAGTGAGGTAAAGAATACAATATTTCATTAAGTCTCAAGCCAAAAAAAATTCACTCCGACCAGTTCTCTCAAATCGATCGCCATACTCCGACCACCATACCACTTCTCCAACCGTCATACCACTATTCTGATCACCATAACACTACTCCAACCACCATACCATGATTTCAAAGCTCTCCAACCACCACGTCGAGAAGTTTAAAAGTTCAACCACTGCTGCTTCAACTTTAGTTCCTCTACTGCCCCGATAACCACTTTAATGTCCTCGCAAATTTGGGGTTTTCTTTTTAATTTGGTGATTTTAAGGTTTGTTAATTCTTATAATTTATGATCATAACCTAATTTATGAATTTGAGGGTTTTTTCTTGTTTTTGGTTATTAGTGTTGAATTTGTGAATGGGCATTTTGGGATTGTTTATTTATGTGAATTGATTGATGGGTCAATGTTCTTTTGTTTGATTGCACTGGCTATTTTGTTGTTATTAATGTGATGTTTTGTTTTTGGATTGTGAAGTTTGTTTCTTCATTGATAGGTAAATGATAATTTTTTGGTTTCTTATTTATAGGAGTTAATTGATGGGTCGATGTTGTTTTTGTCTAAATTGCATAAAAGGGGTTCCTGAGGTGCATTGTTTTGGGGAATTAGGGTTTAATATACATAAAAAGAAGAAGCTAGAGGTTATAGAAAGTATGCGACATATTTGCTCTTTGTAGTTTGTACTTTGGGGAATTCGGGTTTACATATTTGTTCCGCATTTTGTGTTCTTTGTAGTTTATATAACATGGAGATTATATCTATTTACTAAGTGCTTTATTTTATACAGATTTACGTTGTTGACACTTTGGATAAAAAAAGAATCGGAAAGGCAAAGCAAGTGTTTCAAGTTCTGGCCTTTGAACTTTTATTTCTTTGTCTCAGGTGCAATGACCACTTACCTGCTGCAATCAGTGGATATTTGTTGTTTGTTAATTTTTCTCTTTATGTACTCTTAATCTCATTGTGGAACCGATGGCTGTTACTGTCGCTAGATAGCTCATCGCGGTAACCTTCATCTATGAAATTTAGTGTTGTATTTGAGTGCCTTTAGCAGGATATTCTTAGTGTGATATGGAAATGAAAGCTATTCTGGAAAAGCACAACTAATTCCGGAATAACAAAATTAACTTTTTAGTGATATGGAATGTATAAACTTGACTGGTACAAGAAAGGAAAAATCTCCTTTTCAAAGAAAAACTAATTCTTTTTTTGGTGCAAATTGGTAAAACATTGTGTTAAGTTTTCATTAGCTTGTAAGTTTTGTATTCTACTTCTTTGATGTTATGTTGAACTTTTTCATTCTGATTTTAATTTGAAGAAAAATAAATTGTCAGCTAACTGTATGACTTACGTAAGATGTCCTCAACTGTATGACTTATGTAAGATGTTCTCAACTCATGGTACTTGGTCACATTGCATGCGAATAAGTATTTGTTTCTATTTTTGCTTGCAATGCTTTTGTATACTCAATAGAAATAGTTAATGATTTTTTTTGTACAACTTGAGCTGATCTTGGTGGTTGGACTCGCATTGTTGTTGAAAATCCCTTTGGCGGGGATTTAGCTTCAGCTGAGCAACTAAGTTCCCAAATAGGAGAACTATTTGAGGAACACAAAATTTACCACATTGACCATTATTTGGGGCAGGAGTTGGTTTAGAATTTGGTAGTTTCAAAAATATGCTATTTTGTTGAGTATGAGTACAAATAAAAATGTGCCTTTATCTCATATTGTATGAAAACTACTGCAGTTGGTGTTGTGTTTTTCTAATTGCCTCTTCTTGCCTCTCTTGAATCGTGAAAACATTGATAATATACAAGTATATTTCTACATATGTATAATACTAATTTCTTGTAATATAACCTATAAAGAAAATTAATGGATTAGGAGAATCTTAAACATGAAAGGTCATAGCATCAATACCTGAACGCCTACTCTTACTGCTCTTCTCATCCATATCATATTTGAAATAGTAGCAAAATAAAAAAAGTTAGGTACTTATATCACACTGCACCATTTTCTTTTTTTTTTTAATTTTACTTTTTATAGATTATGCATAGTTTTCAACTACCACGCCAAGTTATGGTTTTGGAGGTTTTATGTCCTTAACTAAGTTGCATGATCAGAAAAAAGGCTATCTTTTCAATGAATGTATTGTGGTGGAGGTTGAGATGAAAGTTGTGTTTAAGCATAGCGTAAAGAGCTTATCTTGCCTTGGTTTG
Organism: Capsicum annuum; assembly: GCF_002878395.1. Lineage (NCBI taxonomy): Eukaryota > Viridiplantae > Streptophyta > Magnoliopsida > Solanales > Solanaceae > Capsicum > Capsicum annuum. The sequence continues at coordinate 96,160,998 of NC_061119.1, forward strand.
CAGTTTATTAGTAGCTGTGGGAGTTTCTCCATACATTTGTTAACCAATCATTTTGTTCTTCTTTAATTGATGCTTACAGTTGGACAAGGTTAAGCGTTGTATATGGAGAAACATGTCTTGCATTGATTGTGGGATATAAACACCTCATTGCAGAATGTTTTGCCTTTATTTCCTGACCATTCTATGTTTATAGAGATGTTGTCAATTGCACATTTTATATCTGACTGTAGTTTGTTATGATTTGTATGCTGCATTTTTTTAGTTTCAATTTTGTGTGAAACGTTCATTGGTGCCTTAGGTACGTCTTATCTATAATTATTTTTTTCCAGAGATAATGGAGATGAAGTATAAGGTTTGTTTGGTAAAGTATTAAGTTTTGTGTGATAACTTTTTAGTAAATAGATAAATAGATCTATTATTTGTAGGGGGTGCGGATAACTTGGGTAAACAAATAGATAAATAGATCTATTTTTGTAGGGGTGCAGATAACTTGGGTAAACAAATAGATAAATAGATGTATTATAGGTCTAATAGATCTATTTTTATTTGTGTGTGAATATTTCTTAACTTCTCTAAACATTTTTATTTTTAGTGTATTTATTTTAATTTTATTAATGTTCATATCTTGGGGGTGATTAGATGGTATTTGATTAAATGCTTTACTGTAATATTTTTTAGTTTTTTCTCTTAGTCTTTGTAATTCTTGTATATTATTTTGGAGGTATTCTAAATATTCTATATCTTTTATTCTAAAATATTCAATTAAATTCTCTTTCATAAGTATTTCTATTAATCTTATTTCTTTCATATCTTGTCTCCAATATTTTAAATACTCATAGTCTATCATTTTATCCTAAAATAGTTGTGATACTGCAAATTTCTTTGTAATAATTTATTCTAATTGTACTATATCTGATATTAAATTCTAGGTTATCTATGTCATTAATTATCCTATCTTTTTCGTCTATGAATAATTTCATGTCTAAATCATATTCTAAACTGTCTTTTAATTTTAGTTGTTTTATGATTTTATTTATCCAAATTAATCTTTCTTTTAATTGTTCTCTTCCTTTTCTAAGCTGGTTTCTATAATTAATTTCTTCGTATAGCCAACTTTGTTTTTCTCTAACTCTTTGAATATGTTCTAGCATTTCTTAATCTGTATAATATCCATCTGAATAATTATTTAGGTAGTAATAGTTATTGCCATCACTTAAGTATATTTCTTCTAACTCGTTTTCTATCTGATTTATATCTAACTCTTCATCTTCAATGTTAAATATTTTTTTCCATATTATTTTCTTTACGTCTATAATTTCTATATCTCTAAGTATGTATAGAACTAGTACTTCAAAATTATCTGTCATTTAGGTGGGTTAATTAAATGTTTTTTCATAATATTCTTTAGTTGTTTGTTTTAATTTTATTAATTCCTCTATATTTTCATTAAGGTAGTCTATATATTTTATATCTTTGGTTCTCATATATTTTTTAAAAGTTGTTTTCATTAGTTTTTCTATTAATTGTATATTTTTCATATCCATTTTTCAATATTCTAAATATATGTAATTTATCATGGTTTATGTGTAGGTTTGGTATGTAAGTATTTATAAGAGTAGTTATGTAGGTGAGGTATGTAATTTATTTTAGTCATAAAATATTTATCAAATATTTTTTTCAATATGATTTTTCTTATATCTATAATTTCTATATCCTTAAGAACATACAAAGCAAATATTTTAAATTTATCTACCATTTCGTCAGATAAATAAGTATTCATTTTTCATATGATGCTTTTTCAAAATATTCCCTTCAATCATACACATAATAAAAAATATGATCATTTTAGATTACTATATACTAGATTATTTTTAAATAATATGTTTTTTTGATCACTATTAGCATGGTAATCTGGATACTTTTCCCTTAAACAACGCCTCTACTTTGGCTACTTCTCTATCACGGCCTTCTTGCCTCATCGGTTTCACCTTTAGGATGACATAGTTTTTAGGGATTTTTCTCCTTTTCCACTTTGCTAATAAACTTCTTAACATGCTATTTTTTGAATAATTCTACTATAAAGTAACTAACATGAACTTATTTTACCACATCATGATTGTTAGGAATTTATGAATTTAGTTATTCATAATCATAAATAAATATACCTGTTCTGGTAGATTTGATAATTTTGGGCTTTGTTTATCCATAGCTTTTGCTTTGAAATATATTTATTTTTATTAAATATTCAAAAGTTTTTTGTTTACAAAGGGGGACTTTTTGCTTCAACACATGAAGACTTGCCTCTATCTGAGCAAATGCTCAGCTATTTATAACCTAAGAATGAAAGCATACTATTTTACTTTACACCAGTCGTAATATAATTTTACACGTTTCCTACATACATTTTTCCTAAAAAAGCCAATAATGGCAAGTGCTAAAACCTAATAAATGAATAAAAGAAAAGTCAAAAAGTCTACCCTAGAAATAGTAAAACTATTAAATGTTTACATGATTCACGTATCTTATTTTTCACAAAGTTAGCTTTTTCTCTATATGTCGCTTTCTTCCTTTAATATTTTTGTCTCCTTGTCTTTCTATTATTGCTCCGTTGATTTTTATCTTCTAGCTGACGTCCTTATCTTCTTGGTTGGTTTTTTTCTTTTATTCTAGCTGGACTTCTGGGATAATATTATCTCCTCCATTATATCTCGAACATTGATGGTTTGGATATTTGTGTCCAATTATCTTGCAATATCTTGTTAATAATTCATCTAAAATAAATTCTTTTCTAATTGCTCTTGCAGTAGATTGTTTTTCTGGGTTAAGTAACGTCATTATCCATTGTCTAACATCTTCCATATCTGTTTGTCGTAGTTATCTTGAATTTGAATAAATCATTTGATGATCTCTTGAATAATAGCTCCATATTGGGTTTCCATTGATATAATTATTTGCTAATTCTAGAATAATTGTAGTTATTCCAATAAGTCATTTATTTGCGTAAAAATCAGGTATCTCGACTTTGGGTATCTCTGGTTGCTGCACAATATCTTCCGGTATAATCATATCTCTGATTAATCCTATTTTTACAACTTGTATAACTGATTTGATTTCGTCGTATAATATCTCTGCTGGTGCAATGTAAAACTTTATATAAAATAGATTTCCTTTGGTTACTCTTTTATAGATGGTGAATACTTTATGTAATTCTTCTATAGCTGTTAGTTCTTCTCTATCTTGGGTATATATGGTATTTAATAATCCATAGTCAAAACATGTTTTTATTAAGCTTGGATTGATTTCGGGTAGTGCGATTAGCTTGTCGTAATCTTGCAATTTTTAGATTATATAGTTTGTGTTTGGTTCTTGGATATTTGTTGCTCTGGGGTTAAGTTTTAAAAAAGTTTGTACTTTGTAGATATTTTCTATATATCCTTGGGCTATATGGTTATAAGCTTTTTTATCTTGGTTCAAACTATCTCGATATGTGGTAATTTGTGGGGTATGTACGAGGGGATTTTTGTATTTTTGGTATAAATGGTTTTTAAATATCCTATTCATATTCATGTTCTGATATATTTGTCCACTAACTCCTTTGCTTGTACTTGTAATTGTAGATTGATAAATGTTGTGGGTTTTATGGAGTGTCCCAACGTCTCCTTTTAGCTCTGAAATTTTAATGTCTTCCGATCGATATAGCTCTGCACACTGCTGAGTTAGCTGATTCATACCTTTAAACTTCAGTTTAACTTCATTAGTCTTTAACTTTTCTATTTCATTACCCATACTATCCACTTTCATTGAAAGCGTAGTTAGGATTTTGAGTATCTTTTCTAAAGCATCGTCTTCTATTATATCAGTCTGTGTAGTTTTGTCTTGATATGTAATCTGCATTAACATTTTTGTTAGTACTAATTACTTCAATTGTAAATGTAATATTTAATATATTTAATACTAATCTCCGAATTTCTTTCGTTGTAACTGAATTTTGTATCTTCTTTGTTAACCACCAACGTACCTGTGTATTATCTGTCCGTACAATAAATTTGTTATATACAATATATGACTCAAATGCTAATGAACATTTATATATTTAACATAATTCTTTTCTATTTATTTTTCATTTTATTTCTGTTTCATTAAATATACCTGAGTAGTATCTACAATAATGTTCTAATTTTTCTTCTTCATATCTATATTTAAGTACTCCTCCATAGCTATATTCACTAGCATATGCTTCTACTATATATATAAATTTTTTATTTTCGTCTGAAAATTGTAATTTTGGTAACTCTTTACAAAATATTTTTATTTTCTAAACTTGTTTTTTTATCTTCTTCGTTGTAATTATATTTTATATCCTTTTTTAATTTTTTCTGTAAAGGCTTTAGGTTTTCTGCTAATTTTGGTATATATTCTCTTACTTGGTTTACTAATCCTAAAAATAATTGTAATTTTTTTAGTATCTAATTCTTCTTTTGAATTTATTATTTTTTGTACTATATGTTGTTGCATTTTTACTCCACTTTTATCTATTTTTGTATTCCTGAAAACTCTGTCTGTTTTTTTCATAATTTCGGCTTTCTTTTCACTTAGATTTATTTCTGATTTTTCTAGTATATCTTTAAATCATTCTAATAATTTAAATGTTGGGATGCTAGGACGGTATAGTGTACACAATCAATATATTTACTTTTCTGTTGTGAATAGGCTATGTATTCTTATATCTTTCTACGTTGTTGAATGTTTTTGTTCTGAGAGTCCAATTAGACCGAAAGGATCCAACAAGTTCGGGTGTCCACTACCCTACAGAAAGGGATTTACAGATAGATTAAATCCATAGCTAAAACTCTAAAATCAACTACTAAAATGGATGTCTGGTTAACCAGAGAGACGCACATACGATATTCTTTGCAATGGATTTTAATGAATAAATAATTTCATTACACCTAAGGAAAGTGTTATGTGGGAATTGAAAACACTTGAGCCTTGTAAGCTTAGTTGGGAGCTTTTATTAGTTCACTGCAGAGGAAAAGAAATTTGTTTTTTTCACTTTTATTCTAGAGTAAATTGACTGGAAAAAACTATTCTACTGTTATTATTAAAGCAAGTAGCCTTAAAAACTACTGAAAATTATAGGGCAGGAGATGAGGGCTTCATTTGAGTATGTATGGAGATATGTCTACACCACATAAAGTGTCAGGTTTGCTTACCTTGTTACTCACGGATCAGGGTCTTGAATTACCTCATTTTACACGTCTCTCCCAAATCATAATGAGGGAATGATCTGTTATACAGAGTGAATGCATTACCTAGTGGTTTAGTTGTTTTGTTACTATTTGGTGTATAGAGAAGAACCACATGATGAGCCTATATGATAACTGATATCATGAAGCAAAATCTCGGTAGTCAATATTAGATCAATGTAGCAATTATACTATCTCCAGATTCTTCTAAATTTAACTGTATAGTGATCAGTTGTTCTGTATCTTACATTACTTCCGCTCCTTCATCATCCCTTAAAAAATATCTTTCTATTTATATTTGCTCCTGTAGTGTGCATACCTAACCTTATCTTCGACTTTTAAATTACAGCGTCTAAATTCAGGATTAAAACATTTGATCCTAATATGCTAAGATTCAATGCTCATTGTCAGGGGAAGAGGCTGCTATTCAATAAATCAATCGTCCATCTATTGATAGTAACAATCAAGGTCAGTTTTCTTTTCTCCTTCTTCTCATTCTTTCTTCTTCTATTTTTTATTGGAAACAATAGATAAAAATACTTGTTGTTTGGGTATAAGTGAGATTCATATAGTCGACCCCAAATAACTTGTATGAGATTGAGGCATAATTGTTGTTGTTTGTTGCATGTAGTTGGGATTCATATAACCGACCTTAACTTTGTTATAAATTGAGGCCTGGAGATTCATATAGCTGATCCCTACTTGTTTGAGACTGAGGAGTAGTTGTTGTTTGGGTATCCAAATCTGAACTCCCATTTAGCCAAATACTCAAAACTTTAGCTCACTAGACACCCCTTATAATTTTCTTGAAATTGTACTCTGAAATCTAAATGTCTTTATAGTGTTAAAGATTGAATTTTTATATTGTGTTGGTAAGTTGGTAGTGTCTAAATCATACTGGCCACAGTTCTCATCCTTCGAGACCAATGCTAGCGGTGTATTTCTAGTTTGATAGTGTGCATTCCTGGGTGCGTGGAAGTTATCTGATTCCTGTCAATACACATTAAGTAACACATTACCAGCAACTAGTTAAATGAAAGCCTAAATGGATATGGACAACAAAAACACATTCCTTTTTTCTTTTGCTTCCTTGCTCGTTATGGTATTATACATGATCGCCCAACTTACCCTCTTTAAATGTGTTGTCAAATAAGTTCTAATTGATTTTATTTAATCTTTTTTTGTAGGTGTCGAAAATGAACAAGGAGATGAAGAAAGAATTGATGAAGAAATTGATCTTACTTGAGGAGATTTAGAATTGTTGATATCTGCTTTAATATCAATCTTTTTGATATTGAATTTAGCGATATTTATCACCACTTGAACTTGATACTATATGTGAAAAGTAACGATTATTTGACTTTATACATTTTGCTTTGCATTAGATTACAAGTTTGTTGTATAAAAGTTCAATTTGGATTATGATTAATGAAAGATTTTACTGTGATGTGTATATATATATATAAATACTAATATATTCATCTAACTGTCAACTGGTATTGGAAATAGTTGCAATAGGTAGCAAAAATTGTTGTAATAGTTAATTAAAATAGTTGCAATAGGTAACACAAAAGTGTTTCAAAAGATTCAAAAACCATTGCAATAGGTGTATGAAAGTGTTGCAATAGATAGTTAAAAATCATTGTAAAAGACAATAACCGTTGCAGTAGATATTCAAAAATTATCACAATAGGGTTATTGCAACGGTTCTTAACTGTTGCTATGGAAAATATAAAGCGTCCCAATAGGATTTTAAAATAACTGTTGCAATAGATAGACCTATTGCAACACTTATTGTAACCGTCGCAAATGTCATTGTGATACATCAATTGCAACACTCACCTATGCAACGCCTGCCAATCCATTACGAAAGCTCTATTACAACGGTTTCTATGTCTATCACAACGATTTTTGAACTGTCTCCATAAGGGTAATTTCTAGTAGTGAAGGTTGGTGTCAGACCATGGTTTAGAGTCGTTGGGTGTCCACAAAACAAAGCCAAGTAAAGTCTTTTTTATGGGTGTGTAGTGTGCCACACTTATAAGAATGAGCCTGTTGGAATCTTAGGGGTTGCACACAAAGTGAGGGACTAGGTTCCTCCAAATAAGTCACAGTCAATAAAACTATAAACCAATTAGGAACAAAACACAATCAAGGGAATATAAAGAACATATGATTTAATGTGAAAACTTCCTTACTCAAGAGAGGAAAAACTACAGTGTGCCCTAATAAGCTCTTAAAAGTTATCTATAATCAACCTCTTGATTACACACTTGAACTCGAACCTAACTCTAGTCTCCTCCTTCTTGTAGTAACTCTACTACAATCTCAACTTGACAACTCTTTGAAGACTTCTCAACATTGGATAACTCTAAACAGTTTCAAGATTAGGAAACTGTACCTAAAGCACACTCAAAACAAGAAGAAACGATCATTACTCTTATATACTAAGTAATCATTTACAGCCTCAAGAACATTTTCTATTTTAGAACACAACAAATAAGAACTTGAGCAATATTGAAATTGAGTTTTTGCCTTTCTTTCACTCTTCAGCTTTGCGTCTTTGCAAAACTACATGATAGAGAATAATCCTTTTACTTTTTTAGCTAAGTGATGATTAGGGTTGAAATGCAATTGGACCAAGCGTCCTAAATAGTACAAGTAGCACATGAACATTTTGTTACACAAGAGGACAAAACTATGTAGACGCATGCCTGTTGTACTTTAGCCTTGAACATCCAGGGACCGTGTCTATTTTAGTTAGTTTCTCATCATCAAAACATGATACAACAATTTCCCTCCTTTTTGATTATGACCAACCTACCACAAAATTTTGAGCAATCAATAGATACTCATCATACTTAATCAATGTGATTACCACTACTGAAGATGAATGCTCACCCTATCATGCAGCACCATGCTTCCATCATCATGCAACTTAGGGACCTGGTCCATTGTTGTCATTTGTTATCAAAAACTCAACTTATTTACTCCCACATATCAATATGCACCATATTTTCTTCCCCTTATCAACATGCCATACTCATCTAGAACCAATACACACCTGGTCCTTAACACATAAAGTCAATATTCCCCCTTTTGGAAAATAAGTGAAAACAGTAAACCAAGAGTAAAGATAAGCACATGTTTGTTAACTATGTCTACTGGGGTAATATTATCATGAAGAACAACTTTAAAATGAATTAGATAAATGCAACATACAAACCAAGATTCATTTATAAAATAGAAGTCAGTACCATTATAATTATGTTAAAATAACACATAAAAATAACCATCTTTAAAAGCCATCATGATAACCAAGATGTGAAACTAAGACAAGATTAGTGATGAAATAGGGATAATGGGGTTCAGGCAGAGGGAGGCTTGGTGGAAAAGGATTTAATTAGTAACTCCATTATTATATTTTCAGAGGCATGGGCATCTAACAAATGTTTGTTGAGAATCTTCACTTCAACATTGAGTCCTTAAACTTCACCAGTCAGTTCTACTACTTTAGCCTAGAGCTTTATTGTAATACCCCAAAGTTTTCTAACTAATTTTGTCCCAAGAATCTCAAGTGTTAGCTTCTAAATTGAATTATATTTATTCCATGTGGAATTTTCAAGATTTTCAATTGAATTGTGCGTAAAATTTAATAAGATTTCCATCGGTACTAAATTCGCCTAAATTCGACAATCGGGTAAGAAGTTATGGTGATTTGAAGTTTCAGTTTTAAAATACCGCCATCTCAGTCAGTGGCGCGTCGCGCCATAAGCCAAAATGATATTTTTCAATTTCCAGTAAGACTGTGCAATTTCACCACGTCGCAGAGGGCTCCCAAATCTCAATTGTCAAAATTCAGTGAAGCTCTACGATGACTGATAATGCTCAACTTACATGTTAGTGCAAGGCGGTCGTCATCAATATATTTACCCAACTTTTGAGTCAGGGTCGAATCCACATGGAATAATGTGAGTGGCGATTAAACTAATTTGAAACTAAAGCTATAAGTTGAATTCAAACAAATGATACGAAAAGATAAAATGGGGGTTTTCAATGATCAAATAAATGTTAAGGTTGTAACTTGCTTCAGAACTCAAAGCCAAAATTTCAATAGTTCAAATCAATGATAAAGAAAAACTAGGGTTGTGATCACAATGATTACTATCCCCATTAAATAATAACTGTAGCATTGGGTTCTCATGACTTGCGGGAAACACCAGATTATCAGTTTCGACAATCCATCTAAGTGTTTCTCAACCTACCTAGATGTTGAACTCCCTAATTCTCTCGAACTTAGGGAAACATTCTATTCATACTGATTTATCTCAAGTTAATCAATCTTGTTACAACATTAATCATTAAATGGGATCTTAACCTTCCCAAATCCTCATTGATGATTCGCTACCTTTAGTTTATTTCTAAGTTTGAGCAAATTAACATAAGGCGGGATCTATTGTTTGCAACCAATAAATAACAATAATAACAAAGGAATTATCAAGATGTCCCCACAATCACTCAAACCCTAATCAACTATTAAATCCATGAAGGAATAATCATAGATCCCACAACCCTAGTTGTTGGTTTTGGTGCCACATGAAAAACAAGAGATAACAATAATTTTATTGATCATTCAAAGTAATTAAACTTACAAAAGATGAACTCTGAAGTTGATTCTCTTCTAAGTTCAAGAGGAAATTCCCACAACCAAATCAAAGAGTTGAAAATTCAATTCTAAGTTAAGAGCTCCCAAAGAGAGATAAACTCCCCCTCTTCCAATAAGTTCAAGATGTCCAGCCTCTCTCATCATTAGAAAACCCTACATATGCTTTAAATACTTCATACTAATTATGAAAACAAAATCACAGATCACAGTATTTTCTCAGACAGACGACGACGTGTGTGATGGCCTATTAGGAGTCTGACGATTTATTAGGAATGTCGTCAGCTCCTCTTCACTTTTGATAATCTCTTCCTTAGGTTGACGATTAGACGTGATGGCTTATCAGACATGTGGCGACTTATCAGAATTATCATCACTTCTTCACTTTAAATCCCATTCCCTACCTAAGTGTAATGACGAGCATGATGACTTATCACACTTCCGACGGCCTATCACAGATGTCATCACAAATTCTAGCTAAAGCCCATTCTTTATCTAAGCCTAACGACGAGCCTGACAGCTTATCACACTTTTGACAGCCTATCACGGATGTTGTCATAGATTTCAGCTGAAGTCCATTCTCTGTCTAAGGATGACGATGAGTTTGATAACTTATCAGGGAGTTGACGACTTATTAGACAAGTCGTCAACTACACTTCCTTTTTATTTTGCTCAAAATTCTACTCTTTTATCTCAGTTGTTGTTGGTTTTCTTTCATCATGACTTTTCTACAATAACAAAGAGAACACAATCAAAAATGACAAAAGTTGCTTAAGACTTTGCAATTATTCTCTGTTAAAAGCCTCAAATGTGTTAGCATATGCTCACACATCAACACCCTCAACTTAAAACAATTGCTTGTCCTCAAGCAACTAAAATAGAACCAAGAGGATACAAAGTACATTCGACAGTCAACCATCCATATTATCTCAAAACATCTTCACCATCTCCAAGGTCAATTAATTTAAAACCAACTGTGTATATTATTGAAGAACAACAATGTGATACACAGAAATCAAGATATGGCATCAATTTAACAACAACAACCATGCATGTACCAAGATTACACTATCCAAACAAGTTAGCAACTAGCAACATAACCAGTGTGCCCTTACTATAAAGTAGTCCCACTTCACTTTTATCAAATATCATTTATGTAACCATGGGGACAATCTTTCATCCTCAGAAAGATGGTAAAGCAGAAAGGACCATTCAGACTCTAGAAGATATGCTAAGGGCGTGTGTAATTTATTTCAAGGGTAGTTGGGATGACCACTTGCCTTTGGTTGAGTTTGCATACAATAATAACTATCGTTCCTATATTTAGATTGCTTTATTCAAAGCTCTCTATGGTAGGAGATGTAGATCTCTAGTTGGTTGGTTTGAAGTTAGTGAGGCTTCAATTATAGGGCCAAAGTTTATGTTCGATGCCTTAGAAAAATTCCAATTGAT